>NW_021266008.1:0-1087 GCF_002162155.2 Triticum dicoccoides
TTTTTTTTAATTTTTAATTTTTCTGAATTATTTGATGATTTAGTCTCTAATCACCTCTCTTAACTGCTCAAGTGTGGATCACTCATTCCAAATCGCCTGACTTCCCGGCCGGTCACCCATCCTCTCACTCCCCCAGCCTAAGCACGCTTAACTTCGGAGTTCTATTCCCTCTACATTCCAAGTCTGCACTTGTTGTTTTCCTGACAAATGTAGGCTGTCAATCCTATTAACCCTCAGTAGTTTAGCTTGAGCATGAAGTCACACGTTTCACCGTTTGAGTTTGAAACTATTATTCTAAAAAACAGTAATTATTTAGTAACACTAATATTTCTTGAATAAGTTTGACCATAGTTTGACCATAGTTTGACCATAGTTTGACCAGATTTGACCAAAATTCGAAAAATTGAAATAATTATTTAGTAACACTAATATTCTTGAATAATTATGTAGTAACATTAATACTTCTTGAATAAGTAGGTTGACCAGATTTAACCAATTTTTTTTAAAAAAACTGAAATTTGACCATATCCTTTTTCCTTTTGGAATTTGAGGATTCTAAAAAATTGCAAACAGGCCATAGGCGGTCTCCATTGGATGCGGATTTTCGTGCTGAATTTTTTGATATATTATAATTTTTTTCCGACATCGTATGCAAAAGTTATAGCCGTTTTACATTTTCCCTACATTTTTTGCCAAACATGTCCAAATTTAAGTTTTCAAATTTTCCTAACTAGTAGATGTAGTAATATAAGTACCTCTCGAAGGATTTTATTTTTTGAAGTTTTTTATCATTTTCTTTTAATTTTTTCAAAACTGAAATGGCGATACACTGAGGGGGGGGGGTAGAGATTGAAAATTGCCTTATAGTCCCGGTTTGTGTCTCCAACCGGGACTATAGGTCAGACCCCTTTAGTCCCGGTTCATGCCACGAACCGGTACTAAAGGTTAGCCCTACAGTACCGGTTTGTGCCATGAACTGATACTAAAGGTGATCGTGGGGCCCCGGCCTGACGCCAGCCTGCCACCACCCCTTTAGTACCGGTTCATGGCACGAACCGGTACTAAAGGTTCAATACGAACTGACATT
>NW_021266009.1:0-2035 GCF_002162155.2 Triticum dicoccoides
AATGTTGCCTAAGGAAGTTTTCATTTTCGTTGGACGAAAAAACCATTTTCCATTTTTCGAGTGCCCGAAAGGAGGTTTTTTTGTGAAGGAACTACCAAATAATTGTTGCAAAATTGGACCAAATCATTTTTATAAAATACTAGGCCATATTTAATGCACAATTGACAAAATGGTTGGGTGTAAAATTTTTTGATCCACCTCTCGTGAAAAAGACAAATTCCCGCTGATTCAGATGGAAGCTGGTCAAATTTGAACTGCAGCTGCCTCATAGTTTGCTCTTTATTTTTTCCAAAAATCATTTCTAGGTACATAATTATCTATTTAATCAGAGAAATACAAAAAAAATTCCAAGATTCAACCACTAGCTAGGAACGGTCATTCCCGCTGTTTTGACCGCATTTTGGAACGGGCATAAAAAATTCGAAAAAAATCAAAAAATTGGGAAACCTTCGCATTGTGTCATCATATGTGGCCAAGTTCCTAGGAAAAATAACAAACTTATAATACGGCAATTATTTTAGAAAAGTGTTCTCAGAAACGAGCTATCATGTGTGGAGATCAATGGCTTTCAAGCCAAATGATCAATCTTATGGCCACATTCATGGCATAGTTTGTTCAAATGATCTCATATTATGCACAAGGGTGCATCTTGGAATGGCAAACAATGTTGCCTAAGGAAGTTTTCATTTTCTTTGGACGAAAAAACCATTTTCCATTTTTCGAGTGCCCGAAAGGAGGTTTTTTTGTGAAGGAACTACCAAATAATTATTGAAAAAGTGGACCAGATCATTTTTATAAAATACTAGGCCATATTTAATGCACCATTGACAGAATGGTTGGGTGTAAATTTTTTTGATCCACCTCTCGTGAAAAAGACAAATTCCCGCCGATTCAGCTGGAAGCGGGTCAAATTTGAACTGCAGCTGCCTCATAGTTTGCTACTTATTTTTTCCAAAAATCATTTCTAGGTACATAAGTATCTATTTAATCAGAGAAACATCAAAAGTTTTCCAAGATTCAACCACTAGCTAGGAACGGTCAAGCCCGCCGTTTTGACCGCAAACGGGCATAACAAGTTAAAAAAAATCAAAAAAATGGAAAACCTTCGCATTGTGTCATTATGTGTGACCAAGTTTCCAGGAAAAATAATAATCTTGTATTACAGAAATTATTTTAGAAAAGTCATAAATGAGCTATCATGTGTGAAGATTCATGGATTTCAACCCAAACGCTCAATCTCATGGTCACATTCATGTCATAGTTTGTTCAAATGACCTCATATTGTAGCACAAGGGTGCATCTTGGAATTCCAAACAATGTTGCCAAAGGGAGTTTTCATTTTCTTTGCACGGAAAATTCATTTTCCATTTTTCGAGTGCCAGAAATGAGGTTTTTTTGTGAAGGACCTACCATATATTTGTTGCAAAATTGTACCAAATCATTTTTATAAAATATTAGGACATATTTAATGCACAATTGACAAAATGGTTGGGTGTCAAAAGTTTTGATCCACCTCTGGTGAAAAAGACAAATTCCCGCCGATTCAGTTGGAAGCGGGTCAAATTTGAACTGCAGCTGCCTCATAGTTTGCTATTTATTTTTTCCAAAAATCATTTCTAGGTACATAAGTACCTATTTAATCAGAGAAACATCAAAAGTTTTCCAAGATTCAACCACTAGCTAGGAACGATCAAGCCCGCCGTTTTGACCGCATTTTCAAACGGGCATAAAAAATTCAAAAAAAATCAAAAAATTGGAAAACCTTCGCATTGTGTCATTATGTGTGACCAAGTTTCCAGGAAAAATAATAATCTTGTAATACAGAAATTATTTTAGAAAAGTGTTCTCATAAATGAGCTATCATGTGTGAAGATTCATGGATTTCAACCCAAACGCTCAATCTCATGGTCACAATCATGGCATAGTTTGTTCAAATGATCTCATATTGTGCACAAGGGTGCATCTTGGAATTCCAAACAATGTTGCGAAAGGGGGTTTTCATTTTCTTTGCACGAAAAATTCATTTTCCATTTTT
>NW_021266010.1:0-2621 GCF_002162155.2 Triticum dicoccoides
GCAGGAGCGAGAACATGGGATTGTATCGATATGATCAAATGGTTGGTTGCTTGCCTGATGGTTCGATGCACTGATACGGTTCTTCGTTAGGGTAATCACGATACTCCTCGGAGGCAGAACCTGCCGCAAAGAACACCGATACACAACCATCACCAAACAATGTGCAACAATATGATGCATGCATGAAACATAGCAATATGAGTGTGTTGGGCTAATGCAACTAAGACCAGAAGGGTTTGAACCAATTTGAATCAAAGATTCAAATTTCAAACTCAAACATGGCCTTTTAAAGTGCTTTTCCTTGTTCTGCATTAAACATCAGGTTAACTTGTTTAATCATGCATGAAAATAGTACAGATGGATAGATTGGATTTTTCTGATCATTTTTCATATATAATTTGTCTGATTTGGAGTTACAGAATAAAAGTTATGGATTTTTAAAGTTTAAACTATATTCTGGAATTTCCTATATTAGATTAATTCCAGAAAATCAATTATTGCGTCACCCTGACGTCAGTGTGACGTCAGCAGGTCAACAGAACACGTCCGGGTCAAACCTGACAGTGGGTCCCGCGTGTCAGTGTGATTAGTTTAATTAAAGTTTAAATAAAACTAAACCTGTTTAATTAACAGGGCTGGGCCCCACCTGTCATTGACTCAGGGGAGTCAACCGGGGCCCACCCGTGGTCAAACCCGGGTCGGCTGCACCGGCGTTTAGCCGCCGGCGAGCCCGACGCGGCGGCGGAAGTGGTTTTGGCTGTTTCGGCCACCAAATGGGTCGCGGAGACCACCGGAGTGGAGCTGAGGACGAGCCGCAGCTCTTGGTGGAGTCCGTTGGGGTCGGGGTGGCCGGAGTTGGCGCCGGCGACGACTTTGGCAGCCACCGGGGTTCGGCCGAAGACGAACTTGACGCTAGAGGGGTCAGTGAGGCTCGGGGAGTGGCTAGCTAGGTGCTAAGTGACACGGTGAGTATGATGGACACCGCGGAGTGGCCGGAGGATGACCGGGAGCACGTCGGCGACGAGCTCCACGGCGGTGGGTGCGGTTGAGCTCCGGGAGGTCGCTACACGGCTCGGGAGCAAGAACGGAAGGAAGGGGAAGATGGCTAAGCTCACAGTGAGTGCGACGAAGCCCTTGGTGTGGCCGGAGATGAACCGGAGCGACGACGGCGTTGAAGGGGATCTCCGGCGACGGCGGTTCGGGCGAGGTCGTTGCGGTGGACTCGGGCATTGCGAGCGCTCGGGGCTCGGCTTGCTCGATGGAGTGGACAGCGGTGGAGCTCCTGGACACGATGAGAGGACGCACGGGCGGCGGGGAGCACGGCGATGGTGGCGTCGGTCATGGCGGGGGAAGCGCGAGGGGGAGGAGCTGGAGAGGAGAGGGGGTGTCTGGGGGGTTCGGGGGAGCGAGGGAGGCCGATCCACGACGTCACCGGGCGAGGGGAGCGGCGAGGCGGCAAGCAGGTGCGTAGCGCACGCTGCGGTCGCCGTCGGGCACCTGCCTGCCTGCCTGGCCGGCAAGCAGCTCGCTGGAGCGGCGCTGGGCTGGGCCGGCAGGTGGGCCAGGTGCTGGGCGCCAGGTAAGTTTTTTCCATTTTCTTTCTGTTTTCTGTTTTTTAATACTTCTGCAACTTTGTTGAATTAAATAAAATACTTAGGCAACTCCTAAAATCACCAAACTACTCCTGGTCCATAGTTGGATTATTTCCAACATGAAACATTTTAGTTTGGAGATATTTGAGCATTTAAATATTTTATATAATTTTAAATGCCCAAATTCAAATATTTATGATTTAATTCAAAAACCCTAAGATGGCCTAGGAAAATGTGCATCACTTTTGGCAGAGGTTCTGAACCAAGACAAAAATGATGGGCATTTTAGAAGGGCATTTCAGGTTCATTGAAAAAGTTTTTAGTAAACCCTAATTGGTTTCAGAGGGGACTGGGGGTTCTGTCATCCCCATTTTAGGTTTCTGATGAAAGAGTAAACATGATGCAACACTCTAATGCATGGCTAACTAGGATGTGACAACTCACCCCCACTCAAAAGAATCTCATCCCGAGATTTGGGTTCCTCCGGAAAGAAGGCGGGATACTCAAGTCAAAGACGATCCTCCCTTTCCCAAGTTGCTTCATCCTCAGAATGGTGCGACCATTGTACTTTGGGAAACTTGATATTATGACGTCGAGTGGTACGCTCGGCCTGATCGAGGATACGAATGGGGTACTCTCGATATGTAAGATTATCTTGGAGATCAAGCGTTTCGTGGTCCACTCCACGGATAGGATCCGAGAAGCAACGCCTGAGTTGAGAAACGTGGAAGACATCGTGGACTCTGGAGAGGTGCGGAGGTAGTTCCAACTGGTAGGCAACTTCTCCTCGTTTAGCGAGAATGCGAAAAGGTCCAATGTAACGAGGAGCCAATTTGCCTTTGATACCGAAACGATGGGTTCCCTTCAGAGGGGTAACCCGAAGGTAAGCCTTCTCGTCAACCTCGAAAGTCATAGCCTTATGTTTTCGGTCATATTGACTCTTTTGACGAGATTGGGCTGTTTTCAACTTTTCACGAACGATGCGAACTTGTTCTTCTGCTTCCTGAATCATATCCGGGCCAAAGAATT
>NW_021266011.1:0-1458 GCF_002162155.2 Triticum dicoccoides
ATAGTTGTTGAACCCCAAGATGCGTTTAGGTGTCGGTCATCAACACTCACTGTTTTGGGGCCCCGCTGTGATTTCCACGATTAACGAACCGCGGGGTGCGTTTACATGTCGGTCATCAATACTAGTAGTTTTGGCCAATTCTGGCCCGTTTCGTGGACAATTACTCACTGTTTTGGGGCCCCGGAATGATTTCCACGATTAATGAACCCCCGGGTGCGCTTACGTGTCGGTTATGAACACTCACAGTTTTGGCCAATTCTAATGCCTTTTGTGGACTTTTAGTCACCGTTTTCTGGTCCTGAAGTGATTTCAATAGTTGTTGAACCCCAAGGCGCACTTACGTGTTAGTCATCAACACTCACAGTTTTGGCTGATTCTGGCATGTTTCATGGACTATTACTCACTGTTTTGGGGCCCCGGAGTGATTTCCACGGTTAACGAACCGCAGGGTGCATTTACGTGTCGGTCATCAACACTCGCAGTTTTGGCCGATTCTGGCCCGTTTCTTGGACTATTACTCTGTTTTTAGGTCCAAGCGTGATTTCCATGATTTACGAACCCCGTGGTGTGTTTACGTGTCGGTCAATGACACTCACAATTTTGGCCAATTTTTGGTCCGTTTTGCGTACTATTACTCACCGTTTTGGCATCCCAGAGCGATTTCCACGATTTACAATCCACGGGGTGCGTTTGCGTCTCTGTCGTCAACAGTCACCGTTTTGGCCACTTCTGACGCGATTCGTGGACTATTACTCATCATTTAGGTGTCCTGAAGCGATTCCATAGTGGTTGAACCCTAAGGTCCGTTTACGTGTCGGTCATCAACACTCATAGTTTTGGCCGATTCTGGCCCGTTTCATTGACTAATACACACCGCTTTGGGGCCACAAAGTGATTTCCACGGTTGTTTGACCCCATGGTGCGCTTACGTGTCGATCATCAACAAGCGCACTTTGGGCCGGTTTTGGCCCATTTCTTGCATTATTACTTAGTTTTGGGGTCCCGGAGTGATTTCCACATTTGAAGAACTCTGGGGTGCGTTTACGTGTCGGTCATAAACACTCACAATTTTGGCCAATTCTCGTCCGTTTCGTGCACTATTACTCACCGTTTCGGCGTCCAGAGCGATTTCCACGATTGACAATCCCCGGAGTGCGTTTGCGTGTCTGTTGTCAACACTCACAGTTTTGGCCAATTCTGACGCGATTCGTGGGCTATTACTCACCATTTAGGGGTCCCGAAGCGATTCCCATAGTTGTTGAACCCCAAGGTGCGTTTAGGTGTCCGTCATCAACACTTACTATTTTGGGGCCCCGATGTGATTTCCACGATTAACGAACCGCAGGGTGCGTTTACATGTCGGTCATCAATACTAGTAGTTTTGGCCAATTCTGGCCCGTTTCGTGGACAATTAATCATTGTTTTGGGGCCCCGGAATGATTTCCACGATTATCGAAC
>NW_021266012.1:0-1218 GCF_002162155.2 Triticum dicoccoides
CACGAAACGGCTCAGAATCTGCCAAAACAGCGAGTGTTGATGACCGAAACATAAACGCACCCCAGGGTTCATTAATCGTGTAAATCACTCCGGGACCCCAAAACAGTGAGTAATAGTCCAGGAAACGGGCCAGAATCGGCCAAAACTGTGAGTGTTGATGACCAACACGTAAGCGCACCTTGGGGTTCAACAACTATGGAAATCGCTTTGCGGCCCAAAACCGGTGAGTAATAGTCCATGAAACGGGTCAGAATCGGCCAAAACCGTAAGTGTTGATGACCGAAACGTAAACGCACCCCAGGGTTCGTTAATCGTGGAAATCACTCCGGGACCCCAAAACAGTGAGTAATAGTCCACGAAACGTGCCAGAATCGGCCAAAACTATGAGTGTTGATGAACGACACGTAAGCGCACCTTGGGGTTCAACAACTATGAAACCGGTTTGGGGCCCCAAAACGGTGAGTAGTAGTCCATGAAACGGGTCAGAATCAGCCAAAACCGCGAGTGTTGATGACCGAATTGTAAACGCACCCCAGGGTTCGTTAAATCGTGGAAACCTCTCCGGGACCCCAAAACAGTGAGTAATAGTCCATGAAATGGGCCAGAATCGGCCAAATCTGTGAGTGTTGATGACTGAAATGTAAACGCACCCCAGGGTTCGTAATCGTGGAAATCACTCCAGGGCCCCAAAATAGTGAGTAATAGTCCACGAAACGGGCTAGAATCGGGCAAATCTGTGAGTGTTGATGACCTACACGTAAGCGCGCCTTGGGGTTCAACAACTATGGAAATTTGTTTGGGGCCCAAAAATTGTGAGTAATAGTCCACGAAACGCCTCAGAATCTGCCAAAACAGCGAGTGTTGCTGACCGAAACTTAAACGCACCCCAGGGTTCATTAATCCTGTAAATCTCTCCGGGACCCCAAAACAGTGAGTAATAGTCCAGGAAACAGGCTAGAATCGGCCAAAACTATGTGCGTTGATGACCAACACATAAGCGCACCTTGGGGTTCAACAACTATGGAAATCGCTTTGCGGCCCAAAACCGGTGAGTAATAGTCCACGAAACGGGTCAGAATCGGCCAAAACCGTAAGTGTTGATGACCGAAACATAAACGCACCCCAGGGTTCGTTAATCGTGGAAACCTCTCCGAGACCCCAAAACAGTGAGTAATAGTCCACGAAACGTGCCACAATCGGCCAAATCTGTGAGTGTTG
>NW_021266013.1:0-1228 GCF_002162155.2 Triticum dicoccoides
ATGATCAAGTCGACCACCGCTGGGACTTCAACTTCAGTCGGATCTGTGGCGCTCTTGGGCTGCGGAGTTTCTTCGGTGAAAGGATCTTCTTTGACTGACGGAGTGTGTACATGCTCCAAGAACACGCCACTCGGAATGGCTTCTCTCTTGGAACCTATCTTTGCTAGATCATCAGCTGCTTGATTTTTCAGTCGGGGTATATGATGGAGCTCCAACCCCTCGAACTTCTTCTCCAGCTTCCTCACTGCACTGCAGTATCCAGTCATGGCTGGGCTTCTCACGTCCCACTCTTTCATCACCTGATTGACCACTAAATCCGAGTCGCCATAGACCATTAGGCGACGGACGCCGAGTGAAATGGCCATGCGCAACCCATATAGGAGGGCCTCATATTCTGCCTCATTGTTGGAGGAATCAAAGTGAATCTGGAGCACATATCTGAGCTTATCTCCTCTGGGGGAAACCAGGACAATCCCAGCACCGGAACCATTCAACATCTTAGAGCCATCGAAAAACATGGTCCAATGCTCCGAGTGAACTTCAGTCGGCTGCTGTTGTTCAATCCACTCGGCGAGGAAATCTGCTATCGCCTGGGACTTAATGGCTTTCTTTGCCTCAAACTTGATATCAAGGGGAAGAAGTTCAATCGCCCATTTGGCCACTCGACCAGTTGCGTCTCTGTTGTGCAAAATCTCTGATAGTGGAGCGTCGCTGACGACTGTGATGGAATGGTCAGAGAAATAATGAGCAACCTTCTTTGTGGTCATGTATATTCCATACACAAGCTTCTGATAATGAGGATATCTCTGCCTGGATGGAGTCAAGACTTCAGACAAATAATACACTGGGCGCTGAACTTTGAGAGCTTTTCCTTCTTCTTCCCGCTCGACCGTTAGCACAGTACTGACGACTTGTCCTGTGGCTGCGATGTAGAGCAACAGAGGCTCTTTGCTGATTGGAGCAGCAAGCACCGGCTGGGTGGAGAGCAGAGCTTTTAGCTCGGCAAACGCTGCATCAGCTTCTGGAGTCCACTCGAACTTGTCAGCCTTCTTCATCAGTCGGTAAAGAGGCAGTGCCTTTTCACCGAGTCGTGAGATGAATCGACTTAATGCGGCCAAGCATCCAGTAAGCTTCTGGACATCGTGCACTCGCACAGGGCGTTTCATTCGGAGAATAGTGCCAATCTTCTCTGGGTTAGCGTCGATTCCCCGTTCGGAAACGAGAAAAC
>NW_021266014.1:0-1262 GCF_002162155.2 Triticum dicoccoides
GTTTCAGAAACAAGCTAGGTGCACGTAAAAGTGAAGGCCGGCATGCACCATAATAGGCGTCTCCTTCTCCTCATTGAACTTTTCTATCGCACACGCTGCTGACGCAATGCAACTGGAAAGAACAGCCCCGCCTTTCTCCTTCCTTCATCTCCACAAACACGTGTATCAAATCCACCTGCAAACTGCGTGAACTGCATAAAGCACTGTGTACGATTGAATTACCATTTACAACTGTGCAGACAGGATGTACGTGCAAATTGGGAGGTGGTGGTACTACCCGGTTTCATGTGAAGACGAACCAAGCGTAATAGACCAAGAACGGAATGGCAATTCGTTCAATAAGGAATCGGTGGTGACTGTCACTAGGACACACTGCATGCAGGCAGTTGCATTTTCAATTTACAGAGCTTCTCATTCAGTGAATTTGTAAGTCGTCATGACGTGCCGAGGAAAATAAGCACTTGACCGAGTATTTAATCAAAAACTTTCACAATTCATGGAACCGTGCCCAGAAACTACCACTTTACGTTTTTGTGCGGAAAATTATCACTTTCGTCCTAATCCGTGATAAAAAACTATCAAGTGTGAAAAGTTCCCGATTTACCTCTTCTAAACGCCTTTCTGACATGCTGGGACCACAAGTAAGGTCAACACGTCAACCCTCTTCTTCCACCTCTGTCCATCCTCATGTGCATTACATCGAATAGGTTATGTGCGTCTCGTGGGCGGTGACGTGGCTGGCGAGCCACACCCCGATGCAGTCCACGTGGAAGGCTTTGCTGCACTTGGGGAGGAGCCGGAGCTGGTCCCCGTCCCCGAACTCGCTGCGGCAGACGGTGCACTCGAGCACGGCCGTATCATCGTCGCCCTTGCCTCCCGCTTCCTTCTCCCGAAGCGCCCTCGCCTCGATGTAGGTCATGGCGGGGAACGAGGCGACCACCTCCAGGTCGAGCCCGCGCAGCCGCCAAGTTGTCAGTGGCTGCGTTGTGCACGCACGCGGCGGCCAGCCAGCAGCGGCTGCGCGGGCTCGCACGCACGCACGCGGCGGCCAGCCAATGGCGGCTGCGCCGCGCACGCACGCATGCACATGACTAGCCAGCGGCGGCCAGCTAGTAGCAGCTGCGCTGCGCACGCGCACACGTGCGGTGACCAGCCAGCCGCGGCTACGCATGCACGCACGCCTGCCGCGGCCTGCCAGCGGCAACTGCTCACACACAACCTCTGTTCGGACGACCGCGTACGCAATCCAGACAGGGATACGA
>NW_021266015.1:0-2000 GCF_002162155.2 Triticum dicoccoides
GTTTCAGAAACAAGCTAGGTGCACGTAAAAGTGAAGGCCGGCATGCACCATAATAGGCGTCTCCTTCTCCTCATTGAACTTTTCTATCGCACACGCTGCTGACGCAATGCAACTGGAAAGAACAGCCCCGCCTTTCTCCTTCCTTCATCTCCACAAACACGTGTATCAAATCCACCTGCAAACTGCGTGAACTGCATAAAGCACTGTGTACGATTGAATTACCATTTACAACTGTGCAGACAGGATGTACGTGCAAATTGGGAGGTGGTGGTACTACCCGGTTTCATGTGAAGACGAACCAAGCGTAATAGACCAAGAACGGAATGGCAATTCGTTCAATAAGGAATCGGTGGTGACTGTCACTAGGACACACTGCATGCAGGCAGTTGCATTTTCAATTTACAGAGCTTCTCATTCAGTGAATTTGTAAGTCGTCATGACGTGCCGAGGAAAATAAGCACTTGACCGAGTATTTAATCAAAAACTTTCACAATTCATGGAACCGTGCCCAGAAACTACCACTTTACGTTTTTGTGCGGAAAATTATCACTTTCGTCCTAATCCGTGATAAAAAACTATCAAGTGTGAAAAGTTCCCGATTTACCTCTTCTAAACGCCTTTCTGACATGCTGGGACCACAAGTAAGGTCAACACGTCAACCCTCTTCTTCCACCTCTGTCCACCCTCATGTGCATTACATCGAATAGGTTATGTGCGTCTCGTGGGCGGTGACGTGGCTGGCGAGCCACACCCCGATGCAGTCCACGTGGAAGGCTTTGCTGCACTTGGGGAGGAGCCGGAGCTGGTCCCCGTCCCCGAACTCGCTGCGGCAGACGGTGCACTCGAGCACGGCCGTATCATCGTCGCCCTTGCCTCCCGCTTCCTTCTCCCGAAGCGCCCTCGCCTCGATGTAGGTCATGGCGGGGAACGAGGCGACCACCTCCAGGTCGAGCCTGCGCAGCCGCCAAGTTGTCAGTGGCTGCGTTGTGCACGCACGCGGCGGCCAGCCAGCAGCGGCTGCGCGGGCTCGCACGCACGCACGCGGCGGCCAGCCAATGGCGGCTGCGCCGCGCACGCACGCATGCACATGACTAGCCAGCGGCGGCCAGCTAGTAGCAGCTGCGCTGCGCACGCGCACACGTGCGGTGACCAGCCAGCCGCGGCTACGCATGCACGCACGCCTGCCGCGGCCTGCCAGCGGCAACTGCTCACACACAACCTCTGTTCGGACGACCGCGTACGCAATCCAGACAGGGATACGACCACACGTGGGCAGGGCAACGGAAGCGTCGGCGAGCAGGCCATCGCGCCGGCAAGCAGGCAGGCCGCTCCGCCGCACCGCCGGGCGAGCAGGCAGGCCACGCCGACGAGCAGGAAAGGCCGTGCCGCCGCGCCGCTGGGCAGGCCGCGCTGCCGGGCAGGCAGGCTGATGTGCTGTGCGCTGGCCTCCGCTCGAGCTGGCTGGCTAGCCCCCGCCGTTGGCCTCCCGTTAACGGTCAACCTGACTTGTGGGCTCAGCATGTCAGAAAAGCGTTTAGAAAAGGTAAATCGGGCACTTTTCACACTTGGTAGTTTTTTGCCACGGATTAGGACAAAAGTGGTAGTTTTCCGCACAAAAACATAAATTGGTAGTTTCTGGGCACGATTCCATGAATTGTGGTAGTTTTTGGTTATATACTCCACTTGACCAAAACATCGGTTCCAAAGGTACCATATCTCCCATACTAATATAATATATAAAAAGAGCCATGTGCATTAGGCATATAGGATTTTGCAATGCCTATGACGAAAAAGGGTTTCCCCTTGCTTCATATTATAAAGCAACCACCACCACGACCATCAGGTTCAACAAACATAAAGGTTCAAGTAAGTAGAGTGCAAACAAAGAAATAAGTCTCGCTGAGGGCACAACACAAAACACCCATGAATAGATAAATAAACACAACTAGTCTAGCTTGGGAGGTGGCTTAGGTGTCGAGGGATCAAGACGCGAGGAGATT
>NW_021266016.1:0-1382 GCF_002162155.2 Triticum dicoccoides
CCACGGCCCCCCCGGAAGCCCCGCAACGCCGCCACCATCGCCGTTCCGTCGCCGGCCACCGAAGCTCGCCGCCGTTCGATTCGCCGCCGACAGGACATCCCCGAGCCCACTGACCAACCCTGCGGAACCGCTGTGAGCTCCTCTACCGTTCGCCCCTTTTTCCCGTCGCTCCGCACGCTCCCTAGCGCTAGCGCTGCCGTGCCCGAAGCTCGCCGCCGCCGCGCCTCATCGCCGGCGTGGCTAGAGCCACCACAGCTCGAATCCGAGCACACCGCTGTGCTCAGAGAACTCCCAGGAGGCCGTAGCGCCCACCAGCCCCTCCTCCCATGCACCATAGCGCCATCTCCGCTGTTGCCCGAACTCCGGCCGCCGCCGCGAGCTCGCCTCCGGCGAACCCCGGCCACCCCCGCACCTCCCGTTGGTTCCTCTAGATGCGCACGGGCGCGGGCTACCTCCTGGTGCCCTTGGCGCGTCGATCCGATGCCCCTAGCGCAAGTCCGGCGTTCCCCCACCGTGCGGAATGGTCGCCGCCGGCGAAACTCCGGTAGGAGCTGATGTGGCCGGTCATTAGGGACTAACTACCCCGCTAATCACCCACTAGGCCACTGACAGCGGGCCCCACCCCTGGTCAAACCCCAGTCAGCGCTGGGTTTGACCGGGATTAGCTCCTGTGTCACTGACGTGTGGCCCCCACACGTCAGGTTTGACCTGGACCCGGTCTGTTGACCTGCTGAGGTCAGCATGACGCAATGATGACGCAGATAATCATTTTCTAAAATAATTCAGAAAATCCAGAAAATTATATAAACTTCTAAAAATCATAGAAAATTAACCGTAACTCCAAATTAAATAATTTATATATGGAAAATTATCAGAAAAATTCAAGGAATCCATCTGTACCATTTTCATGCATGTTAGAATAACTTATAGATGCTGTTTAGCACAAATCATACTAATGGCATTTAAATATCCACATATGGAGTTTGAATTTGAATCTTGGATTCAAACCAACTTCATTTAATCTGGTTTTAGGTGCATTAGCCCAAAACACATTCATATTGCCATGTCATAGCATGCATCATATTGTGCATTGCATTGATTGTGTTTCTTCTGTGTTTGCCGGTGTTGTTCCCCCTCGGTAGACGTTGTATCGACGATGTGATCGTTGACACTGATGAAGACTCAATGCTATCTTCAGAAGTGCCAGGCAAGCAAAACCCCCTTGTTCATTCCGATACAATCCTACTCTCTCGCTCCTGCTCTCTTTTACTGCATTAGGACAACACCGATTCATCTGTTACTTGCTGCGGTAGCTGAACCCCTTTATCCTCTGCATGACCTGTCATTCCACAGTAAATAGATGAAACCCACTAGCATGAGTA
>NW_021266017.1:0-4766 GCF_002162155.2 Triticum dicoccoides
TCAACCGTCAACCGTCAACCGTCAACCGTCAACCGTCAACCACATACAGCCATCTCCATATGATGCAACAGCGAAAGGATCCGAGGAAGAAAATTGAATGTCATCCAGAGATTATTTGAGTATGATGTGCAGATGCGGTGAATAGAATGCATCGCTAACATACCTCCAGTCTCATCCTCTGTGGCTGCGATGTCCTTGTATGCCCGCTAACTATGGAAACATGCTTGGACACTAAAACGTTGATCACGAGACACTATGCTTGGGCCTCTTGTGATCAAAGCTTCAATTGATGTCTCTATTTTTTATGCAATATAGAACCATCAATGTAATTTCTAGATGTCAATGATTTTGCAACAACTGATGTATTTATTTTTTCTAGCGAAGTTAGCTTTTGCGTTGTTTGGATGTCGTCAAGGCACCATACTATTAATAGGAATTCATTCTCTCATGGGGATTCGTTTGCATTAAACTGTTTTATTAGCTTATTTGCATTATATTATTATTTGTATGATACAAGGGTCACGATTGCGTATCATATTTTGTTCTATTAATTGCATGATAAGAAAGGCCAGGTATTCCTTCTGCTGCATGAACTGAAAGCTCAAAACAGTGGTGTGCAGGCTGCTTTTTATCTGGAGTGTTAGCCTATTAGAGGATGTGTGATATTGTTGCCCTCTAGCAACTACAGAAGTTCTTCAGCAGGTGTGTCAGTTTCCTGTTCCAACGCTTGTAAAATATGAGCAGACTTTCCAAGATTGGATCTATGTTGTCTGCTCCATGGTTCTCTAGAGTACTAACAAATATCTGGAGCTCTAAGACTATCTAGTGGCTGGTTTCTGTCAATGTGTTTTTGGATACGACCTGCATGTTCGGTGTTGCTGCAATGTGCGAATAAGGTCTCTGTCTAACTGTGTTGGAAGAGCTAGTACTCTAGCAGCTGCTGCTTTTTCATACATAAACTTTTGCATGCGGAGTGAGTAGTATGTTTACATAGTTCTTGTTGGTTTCTATACACAAATATCAGTTTGATACTCCCTCGTTTCACTTAACTTTATGGTGTGTGCAAGTTTTTTGCCCATATTCTGAATTGTAGTGCCTACTTACTTGTTTGGACAAAAATAGCCGTGTGGCTGGACATGGGCGTGAAACAACCTCCTCTGCACGCGGGAGTGTGTGTGGCTGAGACACTTTGCACATGGATCTGGACAGAGTTGGTGGAGGGGTATAATGATCCAAAGGACATGCGCGAGCGCATGCATTGGTATTGCAGCTCAACAAAGTGCGCACTAGAATTTGGAACGAAGGGAGTATAACAATTTCGACCTCCAAGGAAACAACTCATGTGGCAATCCTCCTGCAGAAAAAGAGCGTGATCTCTTTTAACTAGAGAAACACAATTATCACACATATTCCTGTATTCATCCACGGAAGAGGTTTATTGTACTGAATAGAAGTGTTGCCAATTGTTTTTTGGATAAACTAAGTGGATCTGGTCCAAGATTAAGGGTAAAATAATTTTAGAGATCTCAGGTTTGGTGTAATTGCAGACTCCACTATTTAGCATTAGGTTAATGTTGGTGGGTGGTACCAAATTAGGTACACACTTGTGGCATGTTATATGGTCTAGGTAGGTTCTAAGGAAGGGGATTGTTGGACAGATGGTTGTGCAAGCTTGCTCTTACAAATAGGTTTACTTCATGTGTCTTGTTGTATGCTGGTGCCCCATTATGGCTTCAGGATGGATCTTCTTTTCATATTGGCCTACATTATACGCTGGCGCGGTGGCACCCCATTATGGCTTCAAGATGTGGATGCTTTCTTAGGATCAAATTTACTTCCAACTTTGTCTTGGCCTTTTCCTAAATCTTGTTCAATTGTTCATTGCAACGTGGGATATACCGTGTCTCTCTTCCAATGCAACCTGCAAATTTTTTTAGGAAAATTATTCTAATACTCTTTTTTCCATTTCTAATACTCTTTTTAGGCCCACATATGCTGGTTTCTAATACTCTTTTTTCCTTCTTTTCGTGTTCAAGGAAAAAAATCGAGTGCTGGAGTGAATCATCTAATTCAGGGACGAAACACAAATCAGATTGTGCTTATGTCGCTACCTCCTACGTCTACAACAGTACAATTTCAGGTCTGTATATATGGACCAACCTGTTATTTGTACCATGTCACTGATTCATATTGGTTGTTAGAATTTAGTTGCTTGTCAAATGTTCATTGTATTAAGAAGTATGATGTAGCGTCTGTATCCAATGCAACTTGGCTATAGTTTATCCAAAGTAGATGTCTATTACTCTGGTTGATTTGAGACGGTGATATGGTTTTGGGGGTCCATGTTCACCTGAGCTTAGCTACTTTCTCTATTTTTCTTGTTCTGGGAACTCCGTGTACACTGTATAAAATTAGTCTACAACATAATCAAATTAACCATCTCATAGCTGCACAATTTTCTTACCGGTCTTGGTAATAGGGGCCCACGAGGTACTTCTGTAAAGTACATACAAAGATGTACTATATATGTGCAAAGTATCAATTCAGTACACCGAATCCTATGACTTGTACCTCTAATTGAGGAGGGGGGAATGTCAAAGCAGTTAAAATAATCCTAAACAATCTGGAAACATATAGCTTTGAATAGACATATATTATTTTGCTGAAGAGTTTAGTCCATGCATGTTTTGCCATCTAATTTTGTGTTTTGGGTTGTATGTCATTGATACTTTTAAGTCCTATGATGATTATAAAAACACCTCGCCCTGCTATTTTGTTATATTAGATGCTCTCCTGCTTTGGCTAAATCAGATAGAGGCTTTAAGCATATTCAATTTAGATAATGACAGTCTTAATTTGGATAAATGAAATAACAAGAGTCCAGACTAATGTGGAACAATTGGTCAAAATATAAAAGTTTGGTTCCTATCGGTTTAGTTAGTGGCCTATATGAATCTTATTTGGACCACAATATTTTTGTACGGATATTGATTTGCTAGCGTATATTCTAAACTTAATTTTGTTAGCTCCTATCTGGTGTTCTTTCTTATAATATCTTTTTATACGTCGCAAGCTTACTCTGTCACGAGAGTTTCTCCGTGTTTATGAAGAAAAGATTTGCGTTCAGAGCACCTTCGGTATAAGAATTTGTTTTATAATTCTTGTTGGTCAGTCACAAAGCATTAATTTTGGTTTGCTTTATAATTTTTTCAGGAGTAATGGGAAATTATGAGCTCCTACTTGTTTTTGTGCCAGCTCTATGTCGTAGTTAGCTGCGACCTTCTTCCCCGCGTGTTCGTGATAATCAGTTAACTTCCAGAGGGAATTGTGATTGTGATTAGTATCTTTAAGATCGACGGGGAACTCTTGACCAACATTTTGTGAGCAGACTAAGAAGTGACCTAATATTGGTATGCAGATCACAGTCATGCCAATTTCAGTATTGTCTAAATTGATCATGGTGAAACTACATCAGCTATTCTAGATTCAAGTTGAGTCTTGACCTCTATAGATATGTACTTGCTTTTCCTCTCCATAGGTTTCTAGCACTCTGAATGTATCCTATTGGCACATAATTACATCAATTTTCCTTGCAAATCAACTTAGAAATCCATTGCCCCCTGTACAAAATCAACTTTGAATGGATCATGGCCACGCATAACTTCAGTTTTGGCTGGGTTTTGGAACTGACAAACATCCGTTGTATATGTGTATTTAGGTTAAGAAAAGATATGGTATTAAAACTATTCTGATTTCTCTATTAAATCGAAGATGACTATGACATCGACGAAGGTCTGTATGCTCCTGTTGTCAAGTCTTCTTGATTTTCTTCTTCTAATTTTAGCTAGCTCTGCCTGGTGAAAGCATTCTTCCATGCTAAGTAGCCAGTCATTTTGCATTTAGTTTTGTCGTAATATTAATTCAGGTTCTACAGTCTTCTAGGTCATGTTTTTTATTTACTTAAGTTCCCATCTAATTGACTGAATTAGTCTCGTATGGGAGAGCAGTCTGAAAGTTATAATAGGGTATGCAATAATAGTGTGATTTATGTTGCTGGAAGTACTGCCAATGCTTTTGTCATTTTTCAGGTTTGCTCTCGGTTCTGTTGGCAAGGGATCTTTGGTCATGCATCCATTGTAGAATGGCAATAGTTGAGCATCAAGGGACAACCGAAATTACTATGATGATATTTCAGGTAGTAATTACTCGAACATAAACTTTTCTCGTTCTTCTTTTTTTCTTCTTTATTTTGGTATGATGATGTGTTGATGCCCCCTGTCATGTAATTATTCCAAGATAGCCTGACTGTAATATTTCTGGGAGAAATATTATTACGAATAGAGAAAGCTTTATTTCAGGCATCTTAATATTTCATATCGTCCTAATATTACAGTCAGGCTATCTTGGATGAAAGACATAGTTCGTGTGAATCATGACCTTCTATGCAATATTTCTTTCTGTGTAATCATTCATGTGTGTATATGTGGGTATGTTTGTTGGTATCTACTCACTATATTATATACCATGTTATTCAGACATCCCGGGCCCTGCGGGGAGATCAGAGGCTGGCAGTGCATGCAACAGGGCATGTTAATCAGGCAAATTATCATTCAAAGACTGGGTCTATGATGCTTGGGGCGAAGGTCCTATTTCTCTCATTCCTCCCTTCCAACCCTCAACATTCTGGATCATGGATGTAAGCTGTGCACAGTCACATTTTTTTGGTAAATGCATATGAGCAATGAACTTGGGAGCATTTTTATTCT
>NW_021266018.1:0-1160 GCF_002162155.2 Triticum dicoccoides
GAAGAGTATGACTCGTGAAAACTTTCGGGTTCACACGGTTTAGAGAAGGCATATGTTCAACCCATAGGGGCTTCTTAGAAACATATACCACAAGTTTCAAGAGTAAATAACACAAGCCCGAAAGCAGAGCATGGTTGGCCAAGCAGAGGATACAACTTAACAAAGGCATTATGTATCAGGGGAAGAACTCATAAAGTGATCAAATGTGAAGGACACTGTCGGATAACAATCCAACAAAGGACTTGATGGTCCACAAAGGATCTGATACGAGTATCGGTACTCAACTAGAGGGAGAAGAATGCAAGGAGATCAGATTATAGAAACAACTGACTAACTCAATTGTCAAATGCAAAGGAATTATGATTTCCAAATCAAGGGATCAGAAGCAATGCTCTGATTAGGGATGGATAAGTTGAATAGCCTTAGGGTATAATCAACGACAATTGGATTGGTCGAGAACCAATTCCAGTTAAAAGAATGGAAGCTCAGCGGAAAAGTAATTTATAAGGATCAATGATGATTGCGTGTATTCGCAAACATATTGAGTCAACAGACTCAAAATGATAATGACAAGGAATGTCATTAAGACTACGAGACTTATGAGATTAACCATAATGCAAGCAAGCAAGAATTTCAAGAGCCAAAGGCTCCAGAGGATTTTCGGAAGATCGAATATTATTTTTGAAGACTTTTGTGAAACACAAGAACAACTGGGGATGAGCGGATACTCGGCAAGCACGAGTAATTATCCGTAGGGGTATTCATGCAGCAAGGAACTGCAGGGCAGTAAGCGTAAGAATTCTCGGAATATCGAAGAGTATTTCAGGACATCTTGTAATAACAAGAGCAACTGGGGATGACAATATGAACGATAGGTGTAAGTAGTTATCCAGAGGGATTTATCGATGGAAGTGAATTGCAAAAGCGATGGCACATAGTCTCGAGAGCACATCGTAGAGTATCTTCGGAATCTTCTGGTGTAGCAGGCGATCATCTGAAGTGAGGGGCTCTCCGGGAAAAAGTACTTGCGAGAACCTAAAGTTAGTTTTGTTTTTAGCAAAATCGTTTAACCCGAATAGAAGAGAGTTCAGAATCCCAGAGTAAAGGTCGAGGAGTAAAAGATCCTAATACCACCCAATGGCGACGTGGGCCCATGGGCC
>NW_021266019.1:0-1018 GCF_002162155.2 Triticum dicoccoides
TGAATTCAAATGCTTTTCAAACACAAAACCCTAGAGAGAAGATGACATGACTTCTTCCATTTAAAATGAAAAGGGTGTTTGAAAAATAATTGAATTTCATTTGGAAATATTCCAATTCTGAAACTTTATGCGACTCAATGATTTTCACGAGAGAAGATAAAATGACTTCTTCAAATTATATGAAATATGAGTTGGGAGTTTCAAAGAATTAAATTCAAAGCCCCTTTGAATTTATTTTCAATTTGGAATAGATCATCATGCATATTTTATTTTCTTGCATTTTGGTCGATCCTAGAAATTTCACGCAACTCAAGGACCCTTGGAGAGAGTTGGAGATTTCGTTATTTTCATGTTTGAGAGTTTTCTCGAATTGAAAAGAGGATCATTTGATTTATTTATTTCATCTTCAATTATTTTTCCGTTATAAAAAAAAATAGAGAGGGAATAATATGACTTTCCCAAATTTAGGAAAATGAAGATTTAATAAATAGATCAAATTTTGTTTGCCGGAGTTTTATTTGCATTTTATTCGGATAGGAAAAATTGTGCGTTTTCAAAAATTTGCTTTTTAGGTCCCGAGTAAAGTTCATTTTGCTCAGCTCATTTTTAGGAGTCGGAGAAATTTACTTTATTAATTTTGGAGTTCGTTTAGATTTTCTTTTATTTATTTCTCTGCGCGCGAGACCGTTAAAAAAAAAAATTGCAGCGCCTTGCGCCAAAGGCCCAAGCCGCTAGCCGCCGGCCGGCCAAGAGGCCATAGCGCGCGTGCACCAGGGAGCCGCCGCTTCCTTCTTTTGCCTAGTCCTAGTAGGACTCTTGTCCTATGTTCGTTTATTCCGTATCTATTTCTAGATCTTTTCCTCTTGTTTCCTAATTCTAATCTATTTCTTGTCCCCTACCCCAAGCAAAACCCTCCCCTCCCCAATATAAATACCCAAGCACCCCCCCCTCTAAACACATCAAACCAACACCTCTCCTCTCCTCTCCGCCACCCCACGCCGCGCCGCCGCACCACCCA
>NW_021266020.1:0-1092 GCF_002162155.2 Triticum dicoccoides
ATCATGCCTTGACCATATCACATCACAACATGCCCTGCAAAAACAAGTTAGACGTCCTCTACTTTGTTGTTGCAATTTTTTACGTGGCTGCTACGGGCTTAAGTAAGAACCAATCTCACCTACGCATCAAAACCACAACGATAGTTTGTCAAATAGACTCCGTTTTAACCTTCGCAAGGACCGGGCGTAGCCATACTTGGTTCAACTAAAGTTGGAGAGACAGTCGCCCGCAAGCCATCTCTGTGCAAAGCACGTCGAGGGAACCGGTCTCGCGTAAGCGTACGCGTAAGGTTGGTCTGGGTCGTCTCGTCCAACAATACCGCCGAACCAAAGTATGACATGCTGGTAGGCAGTATGACTTGTATCGTCCACAACTCACTTGTGTTCTACTCGTGCATATAACATCAACATCAATAACCTGGCTCGGATGCCACTGTTGGGTTTCGTAGTAATTTCAAAAATGTTCCTACGCGCACACAGGATCATGTGATGCATAGCAACGAGAGGAGAGTGTTGTCTACATACCCAACGCAGACCGACTGCGGAAGCGATGACACGACGTAGAGGAAGTAGTCGTACGTCTTCACGATCCAACCGATCAAGCACCGAAACTAC
Source organism: Triticum dicoccoides (assembly GCF_002162155.2). Taxonomy (NCBI): domain Eukaryota; kingdom Viridiplantae; phylum Streptophyta; class Magnoliopsida; order Poales; family Poaceae; genus Triticum; species Triticum dicoccoides. The sequence continues at coordinate 616 of NW_021266020.1, forward strand.
GGCACCTCCGAGTTCGAGCACACGTTCAGCTCGATGATGATCCCCGGACTCTGATCCAGCAAAGTGTCGGGGAAGAGTTTCGTCAGCATGACGGCGTGGTGACGATCTTGATGAACTACAGCAGCAGGGCTTCGCCTAAACTCCGCTACAGTATTATCGAGGAATATGGTGGCAGGGGGCACCGCACACGGCTAAGGAATCGATCACGTGGATCAACTTGTGTCAACTTGTGTGTTTAGAGGTGCCCCTGCCTCCGTATATAAAGGAGCCAAGGGGGGGAGGAGGCGCCGGCCAGGAGGAGGTGGCGCAGGAGGAGTCCTACTCCTACCGGGAGTAGGACTCCCCCCCAATCCTATTCCAACTAGGATTCCCAAGGGGGAAAGAGGGAGAGGGGTGGCCGGCCACCTCTCCTAGTCCTAATAGGACTAGGGGAAGGGGGGAGGCGCGCAGCCCCCTTGGGCTGCCCCTTTCTCCTTT
>NW_021266021.1:0-1287 GCF_002162155.2 Triticum dicoccoides
TTAGGTTATGCTCTATCCATCCATGTATTTGTTGGCATTTGTGGAGTGCTCTAGGTTGACTCAATCGAGCTCAACTTTTGCTTCGTTGTTAATCTGGGCAGATCGTCAACTTGTTTGCGATTTTGCCGATGCTACCGTTAGTGTTCCATGCATGCTATGCCTTCGTTCTTGCCATGTGTAGCTAGCACTTTGTGCCTTCTTGCTGGTTATATGCTTTCCTTGCCATGACTTGCACCGTAGTGAGTGCATCGAGCTCGTTTACATGCCTTCGTGAGTTAAATTTCAGCATGTCTCAGTTTTCACTAAGTCTGAAAACTGATTGTGTTCGAGCGATGTTCGTGAGCTCGGTAGAGTATTTTGTGAACCCTTTTGGCCCCAGGTCACTTTGGGTGTTTTGTTAAGCTTGTTGAGTAGCTCCATGCCATGTTCTTACTTGTCATGTTCAGGTTTTCTATCATGTTGTGTTGCTGCTCCGAAGAGAGCATCGTGATCTGAAATTTCAGACTAGTGTTAATTTCACTAAGTCTGAAATCTGTTTTGCATTTGCGTTTTAGCCATGCTTGTTTGAACCTCTTAATGGATGAATTTGCCTATGGCTCAGAGCTAGTGTTTTGTCAACCATCTTGTGTACTTCACTGCCATGTATTTTGTTTTCATGTTTGGTGGCTGTAGCATGTTCATTTCGTTGCATTTAGATGCCTACTTGCTGTAAATCGCAGACCGGTGTCATATCTTAAAACGCTTGCCATTTCTAAACCGTAACTCCGATTCCAATGATCTTTACATCGTTTTCAAGCGATTTCATCCCCTCTATCCAGTTGCACACTTGGTTTTCCAAGTTGATGCCAGGTTCATGCATTTCCTGTCATATCTTGCATTTTGCATCCCGCATCGCATCCCGCATAGCATATCGTCATTTCATCTTATTGCTTGGTCTTGCCCGTGGTTGATTGTATCCTTGTTGCTTGTTTGTCTTGTTGGGTAGAGCCGGGAGACGAGTTCGCTACCGAGGAGCCCGTTGAGTTTGCTTGTGAGGATCCAGTCAACTCTGACAACTGTGCAGGCAAGATGATCATACCCTCGAAATCACTACTATCTTTGCTATGCTAGCTTTGCTCGCTCTTTTGCTTTGCCACTGCTACGATGCCTACCTTTTGCTTGTCAGCCTCCCAATTGCCATGTTGAACCCCTAACCCACCATTGTCCTAGCAAACCGTTGATTGGCTATGTTACCGCTTTGCTCAGCCCTTCTTATAGCGTTGTTAGTTGCAGGTGAAGATTGGAGCC
>NW_021266022.1:0-775 GCF_002162155.2 Triticum dicoccoides
TTGGGCTTCAACAACTATGGAAATCTCTTCGGGACCCCAAAACAGTGAGTAATAATCCAAGATACGGCTCAGAATCGGCCAAAACTGCGAGTGTTGATGACCGACACATAAACGCACCACAGGGTTCGTTAACCATGGAAACCACTCCAGGACCCCAAAACAATGAGTAATAGTCCATGAAATGGGCCACAATTGGCCAAAACTGCCAGTGTGGATGACCGACACGTAAGCGGACTTTGGGGTTCAACAATTATGGAAATTGCTTCGTTACCCGAAAACGGTGAGTAATAATCAAAGAAACGGGCTAGAATCGGCCTAAACTGTTAGTGTTGATGACTGACACATAAACGCACCACATGGTTCGTTAACCATGGAAACCACATCGGGACCCCAAAACAGTGAGTAATAGTCCATGAAACGGCCCAAAATCGGCCAGAACAGCCAGTGTTGATGACCGACACGTAAGCGCACCTTGGGGTTCAACAACTATGGAAATCGCTCCGGGACCCCAAAATAGTGAGTAATAATCCAAGAAATGGGCCAGAACTGGCCAAAACTGCCAGTGTTGATGACCGACACGTAAACGCACCACAGGGTTCGTTAACCATGGAAACCACTCAGGGACCCCGAAATAGTGAGTGGTAGTCCATGAAACGGGCCAGAATCGGCCAAAACTGCCAGTCTTGATGACCGACACGTAAGCGCACCTTGGGCTTCAACAACTATGGAAATCTCTTCGGGACCCCAAAACAGTGAGTAATAATCCAAGATACGG
>NW_021266023.1:0-1687 GCF_002162155.2 Triticum dicoccoides
TGCCCGAGCACATATGTGCTCTTTATCTCCATCGATCGCTCTCCTCTGGATTCACACCGACCATTGTATACTGGCGCGTATATGATCTCGTATATCTTATTTCCCTCTGCACACAGGCCCACCACAGTCAGCAATTTAATGCCACGGCTCCGTTAAACCTCCGCTCGCACAAACGGCATTGACGACATGGGCCATGGTTCGGCTCCTCTACCGACGCCAATTTAATTCCATCCACCCCATCATCTCCTGTCTGCACGAGTCATCTTCATCTTCCGGCGCCTAGAAAAATCGCCGCCGTCCTAATCTACTCCACTCACGGAGTGAACCACCGGCGCCTCCAGTTGCTTCACCTCATGGCTGCCGGCTTGAAGGTAAGGATTCACCGGATTTGAGATACTGAACCATTTTTTCTGAATTGATGGCCCAGGTCATTTTCGTGTGTAAAGTTATATGCACGTGCACAAACTGAATTGATGGTCTTAAGTTCCTTAATCTTCTAAAATTGAACAAATCCTGGCTCGGCCCTGCACAACTCAGTATGTATGCTCCCAAGACAGAACATGAAAATGAAGACATGTACAGGGAGTCATTCATGGAGTTGCATAGTCAAAGATACATAACTGAACCAGAAAGCATTAGTAGCATACCCTGACTAATGCAAATTGCTGAGCTAGTTGTGAACCAAAACATATGAAAAACAAGAATCACTTCCATAGAGAAGTCCCCACATATTCCAAACTTGGTGAAACACATTTCACAGAATAGAGAACCTGCACAGAAGAGCACCATGTTCAAATAGAAATTAAATTAGTCCAAATTGTGAATAACAAATAGCATGTAGAGAGGGCTGCAGTTCCTGTTTAGCGTCACAAAAAACAAGCAAAACTATTTATGTGGCACATAACTTTAGATCAGAACAAATACCTCCAGAACCACCAAACCAAATCCATGAATCCTTGCACACGGAAAAGATGTACCTGCAAAAGTAGTTCTCCTTCATTACATACAACAAGTATTTTGGCGACTTCACAGACCTTGATGATAAAATTTCTTATTACACATCACACATTTTCCCATCAAACCGACTGTTGTAGCAGATTCAGAAATAGTCGTCTGAATGAGCAAAATATTGTTCCACTCTTATCTAACTTCTCATACAAAAAAAGTTCACTACGTTCTCCGTGTCCAAGGGACGAAGTAGTTTTCCCTGACAAGGTTACCATATTTAGTCGCTCAAATTTGACTGATATCAAAGAAAGCAAGGGTGCTGTGGAAATACGACAAGGAATGTAATGTAACTTAAATGGAGTAGATATGTGAACCTTCAAACTGATTGCCTAGGATATATACTAGCTGGCCTCACCATAATAAAAAAAAGGTTGAAATGGACGAGAATAAAGAATCCCAGAGCAAGAAAACAGGGCAAATGAAGCAGCAGATCAATTAAAAGTGTTGGACATGGCTGACCACATGTATCTTAGGACTTCATGGTCACATTACCTGCAATCGTGCTCGGCGAAAAGGTTCCAACAGTTTGAATCCTTCTTCAATTCCCAGGTGCAGACCTCTGCACTACACAACTTCGTGCAGAAGTATGCAGAATTTAACAGTAATCTCGATGAATTTGCAAATAGAATTCACCATTCAAGTAGGTCATAGTGTACAAGCCACGCAGAACTATGCATTC
>NW_021266024.1:0-1305 GCF_002162155.2 Triticum dicoccoides
GCCCGAGGTCCGGCAGCCGCTGAGCTCGACGCCGGCGAGGATTACGGCCACCCCAGCTCGCCCCGGTTGCACTGTTGGATGCGCGGGATCGCCAGCTTCCCGTAGAGCCCAGCGGCGCCTCGAATGGCTCCCTGTATCGCAATTCCGAGCCGCCCCGCCGCTACTGTCGTCGCCGGCGACATGTCGCCGGCAGGTTTGACCTGATCGGCCCAGGGGTTGACCCCCCCTGACGTGTGGGCCCAGGCGCCTGCCTAATTAGTGTTAGGTTAGTTAGTGTTAATTAACTTAGTTAATTAGGTGAGCCACTGACATGCGGGCCCCGCCCGGCTAACTAAGTTAGTTAGGGCTAATCATATTTAGGTTAGTCACTGACCAGTGGGCCCAATCCAGTTAGTTAGGGCTAACTAACTTGGTTAGTTGACTGGGTCCCACTGGTCAGGTTTGACCTGGTCGACGCCTTTGACCTGCTGACGTCACCCCGGCGTCATGCTGACGCAGTATATGCTTCTGGGATTTTAAATAAGTCAGAAATGATTTATTTATTTTCAGAATATGCCCTAAACTTCAATAAATCATAGAAATTCAACCGTAACTCCAAATTAAATAATTTATATATGAAAAATTATCAGAAAAATTCAAGGAATCCATCTGTACCATTTCCATGCATGTTAGAACAACTTATCACCACTGTTTAGGACAAATCAATTAAATGGCATCTGAATAATCACATATGGAGTTTGAATTTGAATCCTGGATTCAAACCAACTTCATTTAATCTGGTTTAGTTGCATCAGCACAAATCACATCATATTGCCATGACACATTCATGCATCATATTGTCGCATTGCATTGATTGCGTTCTTCCTTGTTTGCCGGTAATTGTCCCCTCTCGATAGACGTGTACCGGCGATGTGATCGATGACACCGATGAAGAACTATATTATCTTCAGAAGTGCCAGGCAAGCAAAACCCCCTTGTTCATTCCGATACAATCCCACTCTCTCGCTCCTGCTCTCTTTTACTGCATTAGGACAACAACGATTCATCTGTTACTTGCTGCGGTAGCTGAACCCCTTTATCCTTTGCATGACCTGTCATTCCACAGTAAATAGATGAAACCCACTAGTATGAGTAGGAGTTGTTTGAGCCCTGTTGTGCCTACTCATTCATGTTTGTTTGTCATGCCTGCTACTGCTTAGAGTTGAGTCAGGTCTGATTCATCAGGGATGAATCAGAGGTGTGTGAACATGTCCTACTATGTGTGAGCTAAGTGTGTGAACACGATTTGGTAAAAGGTATCGGTGA
>NW_021266025.1:0-1183 GCF_002162155.2 Triticum dicoccoides
GTTGGACACAAACGAAGTACACGAAGTTGCAATGGCTAACTTTTAACTAAACAAATCCCAAGGAAAAGCTACTAGATGGATCTACTTATATAGGAGCAAGGGGTGGCGGCCAAGGAGGTGGGAGGACGTCCCAAGGCAGCCTAAAACTAAATCTAGGTCGTACAAGGCCAATGGGCCCAAGTGGAGGTGATGTAACACCTTTGGACTTGTAGTTTGACTCGGATTCTGCTGCAGCATCAGATTGTTTCGTCCACAACTCAACGCTCCGGACGAATTTGAAGGTGATTCCAATTGGGTTGGAAAGTGCACGAAATCTAGTTTCCAACAAAAAAAGAATCACCCAATTCGGAGTCCGTATGAAAAACTTGTGTGCGTTTTGAGTCAGGTGTGTCTGTGCAGTCCGAATCTGAATCCAGAACGTGAGAGACTTGGACTCTATCTTCTCTTGGGCCAAAAGTGACGCGAGAGAACTTTTTGGACAACAAATAAACATCTCTTTCTTTCTTATCTTCATATGTGGATTGTACAAATGTCCCATACACCTGCAATTAGACAAAACACAAAAGTGTGTGAAGTATTTTTGTTCTGGATAACATAAATAGATTATTGAATAGTTTGCTCTAGAAATCACCTGACAAATATGCATATATGCAATATTTTTGGTCATATCCAAGGTAGTCATGTCCTCATCATCCTCCCCTTCTTGAAAATAAAGCCGTCCTCGGCGTTGCTTAATCTGAAATGTGGCTAACAAAAGAGACAAGGTGTACATGTTGTATATGTATATGTCATTCATTTTTACTTCCCTTGATTTTTGCATATATGACACATGAATAGATGAGTAACTTGCATAGTTCATAAAATCTAAAGCCAAAAAATTAGCACAAGAAGTAGAAGGCATGAAAATATTGCAACTCAGTTTGCACATATAAGTGAAGCTCTTATTCATTTCAAAAGATTGACAATGTTCATCATTAACCCATCCCAACATTGGTGAATAAACCTTACTTGCATCAAATTTACATGCTACAACATTCTTAAATAAGCAAACATGCAATAAGTCATTTAACACAGAATCATCACCAAGATTAGAGGTCATATCAAAATGAATAAACATTGGTTCTTTTGCATCAATAGTTAATTTAATGGGTGCACTCAAAATTGTTGGTATTTCAGTTGTTTG
>NW_021266026.1:0-1167 GCF_002162155.2 Triticum dicoccoides
GCTAAGACAGGGTGGCAGTGGTGTCACGTGCTCGTCTCGGCATCTGTCGTCGCTACCGCGACGACGTCCGCCTCGACCCGTTGTTCAGGCACTTCGGGGCTGTAATCCAAACATATCCCTAGATAATCTACATATGTCCGTTGTTCCGTAATAATAACATCGATCCAAACATACCCCTAGATAGTCTACGTATGTCCATTGTTCCACAATAGGAACAAAAATCACACAAATTTTTAATTCAGTGATTTTTAAGCAGAAGTATCGAAGATCGATTTTTTCTGCTGGACTAGGGGGTCACTCATCCGGAGTAGCTAGTTGTTAATGTCTGTAGTTCTAGTATTACACTTCTACGGTTTGGAAGACACAAACTAATCTAATGCAAAAATAATCTGACCTTTTTCATCGTTTGGTCACTCATCCAAGCGGCCGGCCGGCTAGAACACGAGATGGATCAACATGGCGGCGCTTGCATGTCCCCTTCCCTTCTTGACGGAGATATTCGATAGACTAGCATGCGGCCGGCGGCCGGCGGCAGGCGAGGGCAGAAGAAAATTGGAAATGAAGCGAGATTAGAGGAGATATAAAGTCCAAACTGTGAGTGCGTGCGTGAGTCCTGACCCCTTTGCTTCCGTGATGGGCTGCGCCCCTTTTCTACTTTCCGGGGACTGGGCCTTTTGCATTCAACCGCTGCTTGTAAAACAGTAGATGGGCTATAGGGGGGGCGAAGCAAGCCACGGACAGTTATACGGCGAGAAAAAATAGCGAACAACTGCTCGCTGTTAAGGGGCGACACGATCGCCAGGAGGGTCTCGCCCCCCCCTCGTCCCCCCTTGAATCCGTCTCTGCGTGCTCGTTTCGACGTCCATTGTCGCTACCGCGACGACGTCCGCCTCGACTCACGTTACGCTAAGATAGGGTGGTAGTGGTGCCACGTGCTCGTCTCGGCGTCCGTCGTCGCTACCGCGACGACGTCCGCCTCGACTCGCGCTACCCTAAGACAGGTTGGCAGTGGTGTCACGTGCTCGTCTCGGCGTCCGTCGTCGCTACCGCGACGACGTCCGCCTCGACTCGCGTTACGCTAAGACAGGGTGGCAGTGGTGTCACGTGCTCGTCTCGGCGTCTGTCGTCGCTACCGCGATGACGTCCGCCTCGACTCGCGTTACGCTA
>NW_021266027.1:0-1622 GCF_002162155.2 Triticum dicoccoides
GAGAGGCTACTAAAGATAAACAACTAGATGGTCAGATCCCACACATACCAAGCATTTCAATAACATACACACAATATGCTCGATATGTGCAAATACAACATGGCATCACAACATGACTCTACGACTCAAGTAATTTATTCAATAGGCTCCGAGGAGCGCGATATTACAATCATGGGTCTCATGACCCAACAATCAGAGCATACAAGTCAAAGCACAAACGGAAGCTATCATGTCTGAGTACAGACATCTATAAATGAAAAAGGCTGAGAAGCCTGACTATCTATCAGATCCTGCCGAGGGCACAAGATCGTAGCTGAGGTATCAAGCTAAACGTCGAAGTCCACGCGAAACTACTAGTGAGACCGAAGTCTCTCTGCAAAAACATAAAATAGGCAAACGTGAGTACAAATGTACCCAGCAAGACTTACATCAGATCTATCTACATATGCATCATTATCAACAAAGGGAATGGTGGGGTTTAACTGCAGCAAGCCAGCTTTGACTCGGTGGCTATCCTGAACTACGACTGCAAGTAACTCTTTTGAGGTGGCGCACACGAGTCCACATATTCACCATATCAATACACCACTATGGATCCGCTCCCGTCTCCCTACGAGAACGCCATCCATAGCACTCACGCTTATCTTGCGTATTTTAGGGTATCCACTTTCACTTGTCTATGAACTGATATAAGCAACCCAGAGGTCCTTTTCCGTGGACACGGCTATTCGAATAGATTAGGTTAACCCTGCAGGGGTGTACTTCTTCACACACGCTCTCACCACTTACCGCCGTTTACACAACATGTACTCGGCAACCTTCAAGCGGAAGCCCAACGTGGGTGTCGGCCACGGCCTGCCTAAACACTCAAGTCTCTAGTCCAGGTTTATCGCCTATTCGGGTTCCATCCATGAGGAGATCCGGCCGGAGTTTCGCTCACAGCCCCAAACGATGTGTACAGGGTTCCGTGACACCAAACGGGTGCCCGGTTTACCCGGCCACGTGCCTACCGCATCACAGCCCACCCCTACGGTCAGCGCTGCGCACGGCCTCCAGCATACTACAAACACCAGAAACTACTTGCAACTCCTGGACAGAGGACAAGGGTGATTAAGAATCCGAGAGGGTCCATTGGTTTCGGGCCCAATGCGTGGTAGTAGCTGAATCATGGATCACAAACACAAAACTCAGTTCCTGAGAACGGCTGCAATGAGACAACCCACCATGTACTCCTACATGGCCTCTCACCGCTACCTTTACCAAATCGTGTTCACACACTTAGCTCACACACAGTAGGACATGTTCACACACCTCTGATTCATCCCCGATGAATCAGACCTGACTCAACTCTAAGCAGTAGCAGGCATGACAAACAAACATGAATGAGTAGGCACAACAGGGCTCAAACAACTCCTACTCATGCTAGTGGGTTTCATCTATTTACTGTGGAATGACAGGTCATGCAAAGGATAAAGGGGTTCAGCTACCGCAGCAAGTAACAGATGAATCGATGTTGTCCTAATGCAGTAAAAGAGAGCAGGAGCGAGAGAGTGGGATTTTATCGGAATGAACAAGGGGGTTTTGCTTGCCTGGCACTTCTGAAGATAATATAGCTCTTCATC
>NW_021266028.1:0-12107 GCF_002162155.2 Triticum dicoccoides
AATCCATGTCAACGGTACAACCCAACAAAAGTGGGCTTAATGCCATGGCCAACAAGGAAAAGAAGGACACAAATCTTCCATAGAATACATTCCTTCAAATATAAGTAAATCTTAATAGCTAGTAGGAATGACACAGTTACATGAGCAAGTTATCGTCCTTCTAGTGCCGTAAGGCTCACGCCATTGGCAGAGTTTTCCAGGTCTTCTGTCGCATCACTGGTTTCGTAATTTATCTGCGCGAAATACATAGGTTGCCTCGGCGCTGCGCGAGGCATGGCTTCACTGTCGAGCATGGACACAACGGATGACATGTGAGGCCTAGCACCGGAGCTATCCTGGACACACAAGAGCCCAACATGGATGCACTTGGACACTTCATCAAGCGAGTAGCTCTCCGTGACGGCTAGGTCCACGAAATCCTCCACTTTGCCATCTGCCCACAAGTTCCATGCCTGGAACATAATGGCAAAATTTGTAATTTATATTTGCTAATACTGCATTTCTTGTTGAGTTATTAGAATCTGAAGCATTTTTCATAACACAGTATGTGACACTTACAAATGATATGAGATTTGAAAAGTCCATCACAAGATGATGTGGTGAACTGATCTTTAATCCACTTACAATCTCTAGTAGCAAAATACCAAAGCTGTAGGTGTCCGACTTGACGGAAAAAATGCCCTCCATCGCATACTCAGGCGACATGTACCCGTTGTTTGAAAATTTTGAGCTATTTCAGGCTTATAAATTAAATTTTCAGACCAAGGACTAGTTGAAGAAGTACTTACTACATGCCAACAACTCGTCTGGTACTTTCTTGTTGTTCGTTGCCCCCAAAGATCCTTGCCATTCCAAAATCTGATATTTTTGGGTTCATCTCCACGTCTAGCAGGATGTTGCTTGGCTTGAGGTCTCTATGGATTATAGTCGTTCTCGAATCTTGGTGGAGATACATAAGTCCTCTAGCTACCCCTTTGATTATGTTGAACCTCTTTGGCCAATCAAGCATAAACTTCCTTGCAATATCTGCCAAGAACAGGACATGCATTTACATGAGTGCAAGGCATAAGCCGTTCAGACAAGTAAGTTTGCTTGGTCAATTCGAGATTACTTTCGATAGTATGGGATTAGAAGTTTAGAACATACCAAAAAGAACTGGTCCAGGCTTTTGTTGGGTAAGTATTCATAAATAAGCAACTTCTCATCCTCATGAATACAACAGCCAAGAAGTCTAACTAGATTCTTGTGCTGCAATTTGGCAATAAGAACCACTTCATTTCTAAAATGCTCTATCCCCTGATCAGAACCCTTGCTAAGCCTTTTAACAGCAACTTCCTTTCCATCTTCTAGTATTCCCTGTGTGATTTCATAATTATTGAAACAGATTTTCCAATGTTGTAATTAATTGACAAAGTCAAAGTTTTAAAACCTTATAGACTTTGCCAAAACCTCCTTTTCCAAGTACGTTTGTGTCATGGAAACTGTTTGTTGCAGCAGCAATGTCTTCGAACATAATAGACTGAAATTCTAAAGTTTGATCCCAAACTTCTTGCGAAGTGCTCAGGTGTTTCAGGGCCAGTTTTTTCAGGGTTTCCTTGTTTACTTGTATCCCTGCAGAAATATCAGTAACATCAATACTTGACACTTTTACATGAAAGATCGTATCAGAGTAAACTGGAGTCCCTTGTTCTACCTTTTTGCTTGCATATGCAGACGAGATATATGCATGTGAGTGTCAGCAGGAATGTTATAACTGGAAGTGCGATCTTGAATACCACACTGACACCGCTCTTCGTGGTGTTTACTGCAGAACTGTGTTCTGTGAAGGAGATGATAGCATAGATTGAATGAGTATAACATGTGAGAGTATGAATTTATCCTTTTCTCAATGAGTATAACATAGCATCAATTTACTTGAATTCATATATAATACCAAAGCAGATATTGAAAATCTATCTCAATCCGTCAAAGTTTTAAATGACATGCTATATCAGTGCTATAGTGTTTGGTGGGACATCTCGCTAACGACGTCGTGTACAACTTAGCGGCTTTAGCGCGCTATAGCGCCATTTAGTACGCTAGTGAGGCTGCCACTATTCCTCATATCCCATTATTTAAAACTTTGATCTCAATATAATTACAGATTTTGTTTCAAAAGTTAAAATTTGCATCCATAGATTCATTATTATTCTCAATCAAAGTAGACAAAGGCATATCATTAGGATCAGTAGGAGCACTCTTATTAGCAAACAATTTCATAAGTCCATCCATCTTTCCACTCAAAACATTAATCTCTTCAATTGCATGCACTTTTTTACTAGTAGATCTTTTAGTGTGCCATTGAGAATAATTAACCATAATATTATCTAGGAGTTTGGTAGCTTCTCCTAAAGTGATTTCCATAAAAGTGCCTCCCGCGGCCGAATCTAAAAGATTTCTAGAAGCAAAATTCAATCCGGCATAAAAATTATGTATAATCATCCATAAATTCAAACCATGTGTAGGGCAATTACGTATCATTACTTTCATCCTCTCCCAAGATTGTGCAACATGTTCATGATCAAGTTGCTTAAAATTCATAATATCGTTTCTAAGAGAGATGATCTTAGCGGGAGGAAAATACTTAGAGATAAAAGCATCTTTGCACTTATTCCATGAATCAATACTATTTTTAGGCAATGACGAAAACCAAGCTTTAGCACGATCTCTATGCGAAAACGGAAATAGCTTAAGTTTAACAATATCATTATCCACATCTTTCTTCTTTTGCATATCACACAAATCAACAAAGTTGTTTAGATGGGTAGCGGCATCTTCACTAGCAAGGCCAGAAAACGGATCTTTCATGACAAGATTCAGTAAAGCAGTATTAATTTCACAAGATTCAGCATCGGTAAGAGGAGCAATCGGAGTGCTAATAAAATCATTATTGTTGGTATTGGCAAAGTCACACAATTTAATATTATCTTGAGCCATCGTGACAAGCGAGCAATCCAACACACAAGCAAACAAGAAACATGCAAAGAGGCAAATAGAAAAAGAGAAGGGGAACAGAAAAAGAGGGCGAATAAAACGGCAAGGGTGAAGTGGGGGAGAGGAAAACGAGAGACAAATGGAAAATAATGTAATGCGAAGGATAAGAGTTGTGTTGGGTACTTGGTATGTCTTGACTTGGCATAGATCTCCCCGGCAACGATGCCAGAAATCCTTCTTGCTACCTCTTGAGCAGTGCGTTGGTTTTCTCTTGAAGAGGAAAGGATGATGCAGTAAAGCAGTGTTCTCAGTTTTTGAGAACTAAGGTATCAATCCAGTAGGAGACCACGCGCGACTCACCTCGTACCTACACAAACAAATAAGAACCTCGCAACCAACACTATAAAGGGGTTGTCAATCCCTTCACGGCCACTTGCAAGAGTGAGATCTGATAGAGATAATAATAATAATAAGATAAATATTTTTGGTATTTTTATGATAAAGATTGAAACTAAAGATTGCAAAATAAAATAGATTGGAAACTTGTATGATGGAAAATAGACCCAGGGGCCATAGGTTTCACTAGTGGCTAGTGGCTTCTCTCAAGATAGCATAAGTATTACGGTGGGTGAACAAATTACTGTCGAGCAATTGATAGAAAAGCGAATAATTATGACAATATCTAGGCATGATCATGTATATAGGCATCATGTCCGCGACAAGTAAACCGAAACGATCCTGCATCTACTACTATTACTCCACACATCGACCGCTATCCAGCATGCATCTAGAGTATTAAGTTCATAAGAACAAAGTAACGCCTTAAGCAAGATGACATGATGTAGAGGGATAAACTCATGCAATATGATATAAACTCCATCTTTTTATCCTCGATGGCAACAATACAATACGTGTCGTTTCCCCTACTGTCACTGGGATCGAGCACCGTAAGATTGAACCCAAAGCTAAGAACTTCTCCCATTGCAAGAAAGATCAATCTAGTAGGCCAAACCAAACTGATAATTCAAAGAGACTTGCAAAGATAAACCAATCATACATAAAAAAATTCAGAGAAGAATCAAATGTTGTTCATAGATAATCTGGATCATAAATCCACAATTCATCGGATCTCGACAAACACATCGCAAAGAAGATTACATCGAATAGATCTCCAAGAGAATCGAGGAGAACTTTATATTGAGATCCAAAGAGAGAGAAGAAGCCATCTAGCTACTAGCTATGGACCCGAAGGTCTGAAGTAAACTACTCACACATCACCGGAGAGGCCATGGAGTTGATGTAGAGGCCCTCCGTGATCAATGCCCCCTCCGACAGAGCTCCGAAAAAGGCCCCAAGATGGGATCTCTCGGGTACAGAAGGTTGCGGCAGTGGAATTAGGTTTTCGTGGTGCTCCTCGATGTTTGCGGGGTACGTGGACTTATATAGGAGGAAGAAGTAGGTCGATGGAGCAACGAGGGGCCCACGAGGGTGGGGGGCGCGCCCAGGGGGTAGGCGCCTCCTGCCTCGTGGCCTCCTCGATTGTTTCTTAACGCCCACTCCAAGTTTCCTGGATCACGTTTGTTGAGAAAATCACATTCCCGAAGGTTTCATTCCGTTTGGACTTCGTTTGATATTTCTTTTCTGCGAAACATTGAAATAGGCAAAAAGAACAACAATTTGGGTTGGGCCTCCGGTTAATAGGTTAGTCCCAAAAATGATTTAAAGGTGTAAAATAAAGCCCATTAACATCCAAAATAGACAATATAATAGCATGGAGCAATCAAAAATTATAGATACGTTGGAGACGTATCAGTGTGTCACCCCAAGGCTAGTGGAGGTCTGGGCGTAATCAATCTCCGCATTCAAGGAAATGATTTGTTGTTAAAATATCTACACAAATTTTACAATGGCTGGGACACACCTTGGGTGCAACTAAGTTGGGAGACATATTACACGGATCAAATCCCATATGCTGCTGATCCCTGCGGATCATTCTGGTGGAGGGATGTGGCCAAGTTAATGCCAACATACAGAGGTATCTCGATGGCAAACTTGGGAAATGGCCGCAACGTTCATGATTGCATTCTCTGTGGCCTGCAAATTGAAGAAAGATTGGAACAACTATTCTTCGACTGCCATTTCAGCTCTGACTACTGGTCCCACCTTGGCCTCTCTTGGCACCCTGGTAACTCAAGATTACAAAACGTTTCTAAGGCAAAGGAAGACTGGAATCGGCCACTCTTTATGGAGCTATTTTTGCTGGCCGCTTGGAGTATATGGAAGGAACACAACAACAAGCATTTCAGGGGGGTCACACCCTCGAAAACATCCTGGCTGGACAGGCTTAAGGCTGACTTCTCCCTTCTCATTCATAGGGTTAGGGAAGAACAAAAGCAATCCACCACACTCATCCTAGCCTCCTTATAACTTAACTTTCTCATGCCTCCCCCAAAGGGGGATGGATTGTAAATACCATGTACAGTATTTTTAACCTTTTTTAATATATACACAGTGGGAGGTACTCCTACTGTTTCTGGTAAAAAAAAGAAGCTAAAATATGAACATCTGAAAACTGAGAAAACTAAACAGATGAAAGTAAAAAAAATCAAGCTATGTTTGTTCTCAACATAGATATGTTAAGATTTAGAGGGAATTCTAAATAAATTTGTATGTTATAGTTAGGTAGTTGTGGTCTTGTATGATATGGTTTTGAACTTAGATAAATTTGAGTGCAATTTATATTTACCCCTTGCAACAAATCGAACCATAAACTGCATCTATTGATGAATAAATACCACACCCACGTCAGGTGATACCCGGTTCCCTGGTAATTTTCATGCCCGTGAGAAGTCACGCTGGATCCATTGTAAAATGGAAGCCCGTCTAAAATACAAGGCATATAAGTTTTTCTTAGGGCATCTCCAACAGCAACCAACAAAAATCCTTCTGCATCCGTCTGCGGACTGGGGGGAGCCAGTCCACGGACATGGATGCGGAAGGTCGACATCCAATGCTAGCCGCATACATTTCAAACTCTTTTTCAACAAACTGGATGAAATTTATGCAAACACGGCCGAATTTCATACAAACATGATGGATTTCATACAAACCGGATGAAAACGGTTACATTTTGGACATATTTTCAACTAAAAAGCTAAAACTATGTGCACGTACGGTCGCGCGGAGCTTCATTCCCACGACACGAATACATTATGCTAGTCTACGGCCGGCCGCGATGGCTCCCTAAGGTTTTTGGGATTCTAGAGTATTTATAGAGGCGGAGGTAGGTCAAGGGGGTGCCCGTGGGCCCCACTACTCACCAGGACGCGTGGGAGGCCCCTGGCGCGCCCTGGTGACTAGTGGGCCCCACGAGCGTCCCCTCGTGCCCTCCAGAAGCTCCCTAGGTGTCTTCCTGCCAGAAAAAAAATGTACAAAATATTTCGTGGCATTTGGTATTGATATTTCGCAAAGTAAAAAAACAGCAACTGACACTGGGCATTACGTCAATAGGTTAGTTTTAAAAAATGATATAAAGTTGCTAGTAAATGTATATAAAACATTCAGGATTGATAATATAACAACATGGAACAATAAAGCATTATAGATACGTTGGAGGCGTATCAACTTACCCCACTTTGTCTCCGGTTTACTGGAGAAATCACGTCGGAACCGCCCCGCAGACTGATACAGGTCAGAGTTGGATGGTTTTTGTGGTCCGGACGGTTGCAGAGGTTTGAGGGTCGGCGTTGGAGATGCCCTTACGTCAAAGTGTAGCAAATTTGACCATATTTGTAGAAATAATCTTTTATTCTTAAACTTGAAAAACCCAACAAAACTTTGGCTCTAGACAAAAATTATGCACCTTATATTTTGAAATCTTTAAACTTGATCAACCATTCATAACTTCGATTTTGGAAGAAACTTATACACCTATTATATATTTTGAAAAAGGGTGAGTGCAGTAGTACTATTGAAGAGAAAGAAGTTTCCTAGGTCAATTCTCTCGCTCACCGGACCCAACCACGCAGGATTCCTATGAGTGGTGCGTGTGCATAGATCGAAAAAAGCTGCCGTCGGCAAATCGACGAGCAAGCGGGGGAGCTGCTGCTGCATGCCCTGCGCAGACGCGTCACGTGCCCCATCGTGGGATCACGCATAAATTCTGTTTGCAACTTGCATGGCTGACCATCGATCTGTAGTCGCTCTCATCTAATCATTCTCCCGTCGCCGTCGAGCTCCAGCTTATTCCTCTTGGATTTGCAGCCAGCGCACGTGCTGTACAGTCCGGGGCTCCTGTCGGCAACGAAGGGATGCAAAATCGTCGTGGATTCGGTCGCTGGTTTCCCCCGGCGGTGCGATATATTCAAGAATGTGCGGCGATTGGAACAGTCCTGTCCTGACGATGGTGCCAAAATTACGTACTATGCATCTTGTGTATATATATCGCACCACCGTCTGGGTACATGGTCACTGGTCAAGAGAAGGTCTTTCTTTCTGGCCCAAAAAGATCTGGTAGATATAGCAGTCACCCGGGTTCATTTCATACTAGGTAGCACCATGGGTGGTGGGCTAGCCAGCCTGAGTTTTATCTTTATTTAAAATTGATGTCTAGTTTTCTGTAGACATTATTCATTTTTGAAATGGGTCAAATTCATTGCCCGATTTGGATTACCCATTACTCTCGCCGTTCCATAATATAGTGCATATATATTTTCTAAAAAGTCAAGCTTTATAAGTTTTGACCAAGTTTACTGAGAAAACTATTTATATCTACAATATAAAATATATAAAATACTAAAGTATGTCTTGTGATGTATCTCAGAATACGTATTTGCTATTCTAGATGTATTTTTTTTTCTCTCTACAAACTTACTCAAAGTTTAACTTCTCAAAAAATATATACGCACTACATTGTGAAATGGAAGGAGTATTAACGTTGATATTTATCCTTTTTGTTGTTGTCTCGGACTATGTTTCAAATTTAGATTTGAAATGATATAATATGGTTAGATACTCCTTTCTTGTTTATTGGGCTCATCTTACAAATCACATCAACTAAGGATGAACTACTTATGTGCTAGACAACACGTTAATGCTACATGCATGACTCTCTTGCTCCTTCATGCATCGGTATATTATACATTGAGAACAAAAATCTGACAGAATTTAATATGGACATAGCTATATATGCATGTTCCGAATACAATGAGCCTTAGAATTATTATCTTTTTCTGTTTGAGATATGCCCTCTAAACCGGAAGGGGGGATTATATGTTGTGTTCATCCATTAATATATAGAAGTCTTCTGAAGCGTTAAGCCCTGCTACGGAGAATAGTGCAATCGGTGTACCAGGAGCTCTAGTGCAAACATGTATGGTTTCCCGGAGAAACGACCAAATGAGAGATGATGTTGAAGTTCGTTACTTTACCTGGATCATAAGTGTGTACCAAAGAAGTTTGATCAATGAATTGATTCCGGTAGGCGTTGGACTAAGTATGTGGTTTTTCTTTCCACCGTATATCCAGCTTCGGTCCATTATGTAGGTAGCACATACGACTATAACATTACTAAGACAAAAAAAACACTATACAAACCTCAATTTCTCCTCCCTCCCCACTCCCCAGTTTTGCCAACTACCCATTTTATACCAAATTCCTATATATCTAAGAAAGACCTAAGGCTCCCTGTTTCACCTCCTAGATTTACACTCGACCCTTTGTCCAAGTTCCTCCCATTTTCCCTTTTGGTCCCCGCCCCTTTTGCTTTTTCTCACCTGTTTTGATGGAAAACCGCCTCAACCGGTCCACATCTTATTGAATTTAAATAAAAATTTCTTTGGTAAGTCAATAAATGTTTACCAAATAAAATCCTTTTTAAACACTTTTATTAACAATAAATAGGACATGAATCACATACTACTAATCTACTAGAATATTTATGTCCCCATTGCAATGCACGGGCAATTATCTAGTACTCCCTCCGTCCCAAAATAAGTGTCTCAACTTTGTACTAACTTTAATACAAAAAATTGTACTAAGGTCAAGACATTTATTTTGGGACGGAGGGAGTATATCATAAACATAAGTAAAATTACAAAATATTGCCCCTCTCCCACAAATCTACCCCACCCCACCCTCAATACTTCCCATCTCTAGCATAAACTACCCAAATACATAATCAGAGAAAAAAAATACAAGAATTGGCAATAGTCAAAATTAGTAACTTTGGACACCAAGAAGTAGTTGGTGTACAATCAACACCCAAAGTGCTCAAATGGTGAAAATTTGACACAAGGCCGCCAAGTTGCGGTGCTTTCTGGGAAACATATCAGATTCTGGAGAAGCATGCAGTTGTGGGTTGAACTTAAGTAGCTCGAAGGATCAATGATGGGCGGGTACCGAACCACCTAGCTGGGATCTAGAGAGTATATAGCATCATAGCGGGCGTCTGGGTTTGCAGTTGTCGTGTGTTGAGAGTGTTTTGTTGGGCCACTTGTTTAGCTGTGGTGTTTCATGCATCAAGTGTGGTTTGCCTGATCGGTTTTTGCCTGGTTCTCTGTTAATTAATTAGGAAACTCTCTTCTTCTTAATTAATCGATGAGGCTCTTTTGCCTCTGTTTTGGAAAATATAGCAGGTTATCGGCCAATTAAGGTAGCCATCAAAGGTAGTTAGGAAGCAAAGACGGTCGCCCACATGAGGTCCCTAAATTAACCCATTCAAATTGTATTATAAGTGGCCGATAAAACCATGAGAGACAATTTCTCACACAAGACCCATTTTAAAGCACAATCATAGACGAACATGCATCACAAACAGTTCTTCCTCTAGGCTTATGGCTCACGATTTCCTCGGCCGTCCCGTATGTAATAGAATGTATCATATGTAATAGAGTGTATCATAGGCGCGCCATTAGAAATATCGTCATGTCAAAACTTGTGCTACTGTGTACTATTGAAAGAACTACAGAATGCCGAATTCTCGGTTGTCTAAGAACTTATTGAACCCCAGTCGAGCACATAGCCCATTGGATCCATTTTGCTGAATTTTGCTAGGGTTATTTTGATGGTGATTGCTAGCTTAATTTTGTACCATATTCACTAAGATCTAGCAAAATCTCAGTTGCCTGAGAGATAGGCATGCCTGAGAAATTGTAACGTGTAACAGGATGATCAGCGTCATATGGAATAGCATAGAGGTTAGTAGATATGTTTGTATGCCCCTTGATGGTAATTGATTTCTCAATATTTCATTTTTTAAACGGAAGCATAAGATTTGCCTCATCTATTAAATAAGGAGAGAATAGAGTTTAGAGTTTTACAACACCCACAGGTACAGCATGGGAATTACTCGCCCACAAGAATATCTCCTAATTTTTTTGCGCCCACGGTCACCAAAAGCTTGGCGGTGAGTAGGACGGTCGTTGGCACACTCTTATGACGGAATACCCGTGCATTTCTTTCATTCCAAATGATCCACGAGACAAGCATGGTGAGAGAAGTCAAAGCTTGCCGATTGGGGTTGCGATTGTCAGTTCTCTTGTCCCACCATTCGTAGAAGGATTCATCCATGTGCCACTCGGATGTATCCATGTGTGCGAGACCAAGCCTCTCAATGAGAGACTTCCATATCCGAATCGTAAAGCAGCACTTGAAGAAAATGTGGGCACCCGTTTCTTGCTCCCTATTGCAAAGCTTGCGGAGGCCACAATTTGGCCAACCTCATTGCTATAAATGATTGGCTGTCCAAATCCTATCTTGCATTGCCAACCACGCAAAGAATATAACATCTGGAGGTGCCCATGCCTTCCAAACCATACAGTCAAAAGGGGAAGGACTCAAGCCTAGAATTGAGCCTTGTGTGCGGTGACCGCCGTGTATATCCCATCGTTCGCGTGCTTCCAGACGATGGTATCTTCGATTTGCTCATGAAGGTGGACATCATTTATTTTTTTGCGAATACGCAAAGATTGCGTATCTTTTCATTGATAGAAAGAGAAGAATGAGTACAACAAGGGGTACAACTCATGACATGAACACAAAGAGGTATGAACATGGTGCCCGGAGCATAGAGAGACAGGGTGCTCAGCCCGAACAGAGTAAGGAACACAACTAAACCCACCAAGCCTAAAACTAGAGGAGCAGACCGAAGCAGCATGACGTCAAACATCTTCAAATCCAACACCGGGGACACCACGAGCGAGCAAGATGACGCCTTCAAGAAGGGGGAACGACGTAGTGACGCCGCCGCCATCCGATCCGGTGAACCGGACCTAGGGTTTCCCCTGATGCTCGTAGAGGGGCACGGATAAAGGCCTTGGCAGCGCCTCCAGAAAGGAAAACGACACCCGCGAGCGTCGTCGCTGCCAGCATCGGCAAGCCGAGCATGGATTTCGCCTGGCCTGAGTCCGAGCGATCCCAAAGCCACCAGGTCAAGATCCGAAGATGCCGGAGCCAACCTGCACATCGACTGAAACCTAGGAAGGGGGTGGGGCTGCACCTGCCGCCAACAAAAACACAAGCTTTGGAGCCGACATGGCTCGTAGGTGGACGGGATCGGAGAGGCAGCGGTGTAGAGAGCCGACGTGGATGGAAGGAAGGCAGCCGACGCAACCAGCAATCCGGAGCCGGAAGAGAAAGCGGATCCGTGCTGCCGGAGGCGAAGCCACCCGAACTCCGGCGAACCGAGGCTAGAAGGGATGCAGCCGTTGGTGCACCGGGGCCGAAACCGCGCTGGTAAAGGACGCCGGCAGACCAAGGACACTGGAGAACGCAGGTCCATGGACGTCGGGACCGGAGCGGTGTCGACAAAGATCCACTGCGAAAACTACACCGGACTGGTCGAGGATCGCCGTGACCACACACAAGCAGGGGTCGTCACCGTAGCTCGGAAGAGACGCCGTCGAGGACGGAGGGTGGCCTGCACCGAGGCAGGACCGAGCCCCGGCCAACACCCCCAAGGGCCTTGCCAACCCAACGAACAACAGCAAGAAGGGGGGCTGCACCAGTGGGGTGGCAGAGGTGGACGGGGGAGGAACACGCGGGCGCGGCCGCGCCGCCGAGCAGGATGGCAGGACGCGGTGCAGCAGCTGGACGGGGAGGGAGTCCGCGGCGCGCCAGATCCGACCTGGGGGCCG
>NW_021266029.1:0-2531 GCF_002162155.2 Triticum dicoccoides
AGATAGTGCTCACTGGCAGCTTCAACATGGATAGCATCAAACCAGCAATGTGCAAAAATCCAAACAATCCTATCCTTACACATAAGTTAAAGGGCGATGCTGCTACTGCTGCCGCCGATGCAAGTCCCATTCCTGTTCCGCGGTAAAGATTTATTTCTGTTTGTGTGGTTTCATGCATTCGTGTGTGCTTGCGGACAGGCTTGTGTAGTTAATACTTACCCTGGTTGTGTGACTTGTGTCTGGATGTGTGATTATTTATTCTTCAATTGTGTCTGGGTGTGGGTCTGCGTGTGTGATTACTTATTCTGAGTTGAGTGTGGGATTGAGCATATGGTTGTGTCTATGCTCCTCAGTTGGAGTTGGTAGTCAGATACACAGAGAAGGGATCGGAACACCATCATCCATTTGTAGCTCTGGTGACCATGTTCTAGATATCACGCTGCAAAACTGAAGTCTTGTAAGCATCAAAGAAGTGTGTGCTCGACAATGAATTAATTAAGAGATCTAAATGCTCTAAATTTCAAAGTTCAGATGTCACAAGTAGCCATGCAGCTGATATCAGGGATTAAAGCTGGAGGTTGAGGAAGTCTACTCCAAGTCAAAAACAGGGTTAAGCTAGAAGTTCAGAAAGTCTATTCCAAGTCAAAACAGGATTAACCTGGAAGTTTAGAGTATTTAACCAAAAACTACCACAATTCACGGAAACGTGACAGAAAACTACCACTTTATGATTTTGTCCCGAAAACTACCACTTTTTTATTAATCCGTGGCAAAAAACTACCAAGTGTGAAAACTGCTCGCTGTGCCTGGGTTAAACCCGAATCTGACTGCCCGACCCCACACATAAGCGGGCTAAAAATGCAATCAGGTCCCTAGTTTTTCTTAAAAAAAGCAATCCAGTCCCTGCAGCCTGCACGGGACAAAAAAGTGGTAGTTTTCGGGACAAAATTGTAAAATGGTAGTTTTCTGTCACGTTTCGATGAATTGTGGTAGTTTTTGGTTAAATACTCGGAAGTTTAGGAGGTCTCTCTTCATCAAGTCAAAACGCGCCTGGTATATCTTCATTTGATAGTTCGCTGAGCTTCGCTCGGACAGGCACCTGAAAATTCTGAATTCAACGTGTCGTTTAGGGTGAGCAAAATCCAATATTTTCTCTTCATCAGGCTGAATAAAGAATCTAGCCCCGCGAAAAGAATAAAAAAATCCTAGGGGCTTACCACTGGATTGTGGGGATGGGATTGCAGATAGGGGCCTGTGGGTTCTCTATGGTTATGGATAGGGGCTTATAGACCACAAAGCTTTGCATTGCAGGAGAAACTGTCTTAAACCATGGGGAAACAATGGGGGAAAAGGAGGTGATTTCGTACCGGGCTTACCACCGGAAGTGGAAGAACGATGGCGTCGCCTGCGCGCGGCCTCCGTGCTCCTCTCCGGCACGTCGCTGACGGGCGCCGCGCTCGCTCCCCTCCCCTGCTCGCTCCGCTCGCCAATGTATCCTCCGGTCCAGGCGGCGTGGCCCGCAGATGTCGGCAGAGTGGGGAGTGGGGGAGGAGCAGCCACTCGATTCAGTGGACGACGGCGGCGCAGTCGGAGTGCACTTCTTTTCAGACTTGGGTGGACTGGACGAGGAGAATGACTGGCTGACCACGAGTCTCCGCCGTCCGTCTCTCTCGCACTGCCGACCTGCTGGCTCAGTAGGCTCACACGGGCCTGCTTCCAACGTCAGCCTGGGCCGCCTCCAGCCTTAGCCGCAGCATTCTAACTAATACCGTGTCAGCCCAGACCACATGGCTAGAGATGCCATGACTGCAGAGAATTTGTCAGCATTTGCTCTTTTTTTTAGATATTATTTTTGAGTTTTGTTAGGGTTTGTACCCTGCTTAGAGAGACGAGGCAGTGGTGACTCTCTGAAGATGAAATGAGGTTCTCCCCCTAGCCCCCATCCTGATGGTGCTTGTAGCGTCAACAGAGGGCGTGTGAAGCTTTGCCTTCGGCAGATCTCATGGGATTAGATCGGCGTTTGTCTTTGGTGGATTCACATGGATCTGGAATTAGTTCGTCTTTGTTCGTATGTCTACTGGTTGGACCCCTTCGATCTACAAGTCTCTTCATCGGTAGCGGTTGCTATTCTGGTGCGCGGGTCCCATGGGGCCATAGCACGACGACTTTCCGACAGTTTATTAAAAAAGGTTTGCCCGGTCCGATGTGGGAGAGGCTATGACGGCGGCGTGCCTTCGGCTCGCTTCAGTGCTTGTAGTCGTCGCTAGCTGATCTAGAGACATGAATGCATTTTTTTAACTCTGGTGCTTTTTTTACTACCTTAACAGTTGATGAATAGATCAAAAAGAAATTCTCGCAAATAAAAGAA
This sequence comes from Triticum dicoccoides, assembly GCF_002162155.2. NCBI lineage: Eukaryota > Viridiplantae > Streptophyta > Magnoliopsida > Poales > Poaceae > Triticum > Triticum dicoccoides. The sequence goes on from NW_021266029.1 coordinate 2,369, forward strand.
CATTTTCAAGACACACTCGCCGCACATATATTGGATGTTTTGGTCACCACTGGTCTTCTTTCTTAAATTATTATAGCTTTTTATTTATTATAAGGGAGAATCATATTTAGTCTATTTAGTTTGTATTAATTTTCAGAATGAAATTATGTTTATATTATCAACA
>NW_021266030.1:0-2299 GCF_002162155.2 Triticum dicoccoides
TTAATAAATATCATGACAATTAGTATTTGGAAACCTATTGGATCATGGCAGTCAACAATAGCTTCCCCTTATCTTGGACAGACATCGTTATCTTGTCTAGCTCATTGGGTTCGCACCAGCTTGAGGTTCGAGGCTACCACCGGTGCCATATCCCAAGCTTCATCTATACCCCCAATGACAAAGGTGACGACGCTATGCACACACACATACACATGATTGATCAAAAGATGGACAAACTAATTAATACTTACCTCATAGATGAAGGATCACTTCAATAAGTACATCCAACAACATAAGGAACACAAATTCCAATATAATACATGAACTTTGGATGATTTACAGCTGTAATGATGTCTTGATATGTTCACAATTTTCCATGCAACTTCACATATTCTACTCAAGTTCCTCATTCATACACACTGGAGGTATTTTACATGTGATAAGGCCACAAATTAGTTAGCTGACGCAAAGCTTTTTAATATACATGTGGTTGCTGTTGGGGAACGTAGTAATTTCAAAAAAATTCCTACGTACACGCAAGATCACGGTGATGGCATAGCAACGAGAGGGGAGAGTGTTGTCCACGTACCCTCGTAGACCGTAAGCGGAAGCGTTAGAACAACGCGGTTGATGTAGTCGTACGTCTTCACGGCCTGACCGATCAAGCACCGAAACTACGGCACCTTCGAGTTCTAGCACACGTTCAGCTCGATGACGTCCCTCGAACTCCGATCCAGCCGAGTGTCGAGGGAGAGTTCCGTCAGCACGACGGCGTGGTGACGATCTTGATGTACTACCGACGCAGGGCTTCGCCTAAGCACCGCTACGATATTATCGAGGTGGATTATGGTGGAGGGGGGCACCGCACACGGCCAAGAGATCCAAGGGATCAATTGTTGTTGTGTCTAGAGGTGCCCCCCTGCCCCTGTATATAAAGGAGCAAGGGGGAGGGGGCGGCCGGCCAAGGGAGGGCGCGCCAGGGAGGAGTCCTACTCCCACCGGGAGTAGGACTCCCTCCTTTCCTAGTCCAACTAGGAGACCTTCCATGTAGTAGGAGTAGGAGAGAAGGAAAGGGAAGAGAGAAGGGAAGGAAGGAGGGGGTGCGGCCCCTCCCCCTAGTCTAATTCGGACTAGGCCTTGGGGGGGGGGCGCGGCCTGCCCTAGGCAGCCCCTCTCTCTTTCCCGTATGGCCCAATAAGGCCCAATACTTCTCCCGGCGAATTCCCGTAACTCTCCGGTACTCTGAAAAATACCCGAATCACTCGGAACCTTTCCGAACTCCGAATATAGTCGTCCAATATATCGATCTTTACGTCTCGACCATTTCGAGACTCCTCGTCATGTCCCCGATCTCATTCGGGACTCCAAACTCCTTCAGTACATCAAAACTCATAAACTCATAATATAACTGTCATCGAAACCTTAAGCGTGTGGACCCTACGGGTTCGAGAACTATGTAGACATGACCTAAAACTATTCTCGGTCAATAACCAATAGCGGAACCTGGATGCTCATATTGGCTCCTACATATTCTACGAAGATCTTTATCGGTCAAACCGCATAACAACATACATTATTCCATTTGTCATCGGTATGTTACTTGCCCGAGATTCGATCGTCGGTATCCAATACCTAGTTCAATCTCGTTACCGACAAGTCTCTTTACTCGTTACGTAATGCATCATCCCGTAACCAACTCATTGGTCACATTGCTTGCAAGGCTTATAGTGATGTGCATTACCGAGAGGGCCCAGAGATACCTCTTCGACAATCGGAGTGACAAAACCTAATCTCGAAATACGCCAACCCAACATGTACCTTTGGAGACACCTGTAGTACTCCTTTATAATCACCCAGTTATGTTGTGACGTTTGGTAGCACCCAAAGTGTTCCTCCGGTAAACGGGAGTTGCATAATCTCATAGTCACAGGAACATGTATAAGTCATGAAGAAAGCAATAGCAACATACTAAACGATCAAGTGCTAAGCTAACGGAATGGGTCAAGTCAATCACATCATTCTTCTAATGACGTGATCCCATTAATCAAATGACAACACATGTCTATGGTTAGGAAACATAACCATCTTTGATTAATGAGCTAGTCAAGTAGAGGCATACTAGTGACACTATGTTTGTCTATGTATTCACACATGTATTATGTTTCCGGTTAATACAATTCTAGCATGAATAATAAACATTTATCATGAAATAAGGAAATAAATAATAACTTTATTATTGCCTCTAGGGCATATTTCCTTCAGTCTCCCACTTGCACTAGAGTCAATAATCTAGTTCACA
>NW_021266031.1:0-1282 GCF_002162155.2 Triticum dicoccoides
CGAACGTGTCGGTCATCAGCAAGTGGGTCCGGGCTGTAGCACTGGGCTAGCAGGACTCCGGTAAACCGGGCTGTAGCGGGCTAACAGGACTCCGGTACTCAATGCGTGACATTTCCCCGAAGGGACAGACACAGGAACGAAGAAGGACACATGCCGGCCAGCCTAAGTGTTCCAGAGCAGTAGCAAGCTACCATGGCTCAGCGGTAACACTAGGAGACATTTCCCGGTAAGAGAGGCTACTAAAGATAAACAACTAGATGGTCAGATCCCACACATACCAAGCATTTCAATCATACACACAATATGCTCGATATGTGCAAATACAACGAAGCATCACAACATGACTCTACGACACAAGTACTTTATTTAAGGCTCAGTGAGCCATACATAACATACACACAAAGGTACGGGTCTCACGACCCAACATACAAGTCATACAATCATACAAGCCAACAGCGGAAGTAACTTGTCTGAGTACAGACAACTAGTAAATAAAAGAGGCTTGGAAAGCCTGACTATACTATGTGGTCCATCACAAGCTTAGGGTCACCACCTGGGTCTTTAGCCTACTCGTTGATGTCAACGTCTACATAGAACCCATCAGAAGGGGTTGCAGCGTCTTCTGTAAAATGTAGATTATAGCAACATGAGTACAAAGGTACTCAGCAAGACTTACATCAGATCCTACATACATGCATAGTATCAAGAAGGGTTGGTGGAGTTATTGCAGCAAGCCAGCTTTGACTCTTGGCTAGACTATCCTACGATACTCCATTTGAAATAGTTTTGCGCACACGAGTCCACTATTCACCACTTCAATACACTACCGAGGATCCACCTCCGTCTTCCTACGGAAGAGCCATCCTCGGCACTCACACTTATCTTGAGGCTTTTAGTAGTTTCCATTTAGTTGTCTATGAACTGTATAGGCAACCAAGTAGTCCTTTACCGCGGACGCGGCTATTCGAATAGATCATGTTAACCCTGCAGGGGTGTACTTCTTCATACATGTTTCCACCACTTAGCGTCTGCACACGACATGTGCTCGGCAGACTTCAAGCGAAAGCCGACGTGGGTGTAGACCACGACCTACCTAAACACTTAAGCCTCTAGTCCAGGTTTATCGCCTATTCAGGTTCCATCCGCAGGGAGTCCGGCCGAGGTTTCCCATACGGCCCCGAACGATGTGAACAGGGTTCCCGAGATACCTAACGGGTATTCGGTACACCCGGCCACGTACCTACCGCATCACAGCCCACCCCTACGGTCAGCGCTGTCCACG
>NW_021266032.1:0-851 GCF_002162155.2 Triticum dicoccoides
AAAAACAAGTTAGACGTCCTCTAATTGTTGTTTGCATGTTTTACGTGGCTGCTATGGGTTTCTAGCAAGAACGTTTCTTACCTACGCATGAACCACAACGTGATATGCCAATTGCTATTTACCCTTCATAAGGACCCTTTTCATCGAATCCGATCCGACTAAAGTGGGAGAGACAGACACCCGCCAGCCACCTTATGCAACTAGTGCATGTTTGTCGGTGGAACCGGTCTCACGTAAGCGTACGTGTAAGGTTGGTCCGGGCCGCTTCATCCCACGATGCCGCCAAATCAAGATAAGACTAGTAACGGCAAGCATATTGAACAATATCGACGCCCACAACTACTTTGTGTTCTACTCGTGCAAAGAATCTACGCAATAGACCTAGCTCATGATGCCACTGTAGGGTAACGTAGCAGAAATTCAAAAAATTTCCTACGTAACACCAAGATCTATCTATGGAGAGACCAGCAACGAGTAGAAAGAGAGTGCATCTACATACCCTTGTAGATCGCTAAGCGGAAGCGTTCAAGTGAACGGGGTTGATGGAGTCGTACTCGTCGTGATTCAGATCACCGATGATCCTAGTGCCGAACGGACGGCACCTCCGCGTTCAACACACGTACAGCTCGACGATGTCTCCCACGCCTTGATCCAGCAAGGAGAGAGGGAGAGGTTGAGGAAGACTCCATCCAGCAGCAGCACAACGGCGTGGTGTTGATGGAGGAGCGTGGCAATCCTGCAGGGCTTCGCCAAGCACCTACGGGAGAGGAGGAGGTGTCACGGGAGGGAGGGAGGCGCCAAGGGCTCAGGTATGGATGCCCTCCCTCCCCTCCACTATATATAGGGGCAGG
>NW_021266033.1:0-599 GCF_002162155.2 Triticum dicoccoides
ACGGCGACGTGGGCGGCGATGCAGGGCTTCCGGAGGGCCGTGGAGCGATGGGGAGGAAGAGGGGGTCGCGGCGGAGCCTCTGGGCTAGTCGGGGGAGCGAGGGGTGGCCGGAGACGACTGCTATGGCGAACGGCGGCGATGGTGGTGTTCGGCCGTGAGAGAGAGAGAGAGGGAGCAGCACGGGAGAGAGGGGGGATAAGGCCAGGGGATCAGGGCGGCACCGAGAAGAAGCGTCGCGGCGTCGCGCTGGCGGGGGAGGCAGGCAGACGAGCTGGTGGCGTGGCGCTCCGGCCGTGCGCGCGCGCCGGCCACACGCCTGGCCGACTGGCGCCAGGAGGACGACGGCGGTGGTGGGCTGGGCTGGCTTGCTGGGCCGGCCAGCTGGCTGGGCCGCACAGGGAGGAGCCCAGGTAAGCTCCTCCTGTTATTTATTTTTCTGTTTTCTAATTTCTGACATTTGTTTTGATTTAAATAATATATTAAATCATTTATTTAACTTATGCCAATTTTTGCAGGAGCTAGATATATTATTCCAGAGCTCCTTTATAATTGGCATAATATTTGGACATATATTAATATATATAATTAATATATTTCCA
>NW_021266034.1:0-1410 GCF_002162155.2 Triticum dicoccoides
TGCCGGGCCGGGCTGCCCACGCCCGGGTTTACATAAAAGGCAAACGTTAAACCAAAACCTCCCTGTAACGTAACGCGGACAAGAACATTCTTCTAGTTATATATGTTCAAGGGACCAAGATTGGGTTGTTTCCTGAAATTGTTGTGAAATCTTCTGTCAAACTCCCGCTAAATTCGTTATTTAGGATTCTTTCTTTTTGTGAGAATGAAAGGGTTTCAATATGGTGTTTCTTGGACCCTATGAACTTTGAGCCACGCACTGCAACAAAAGGAAAAAAAACTCAACTATATCTTGCACGCGTTCTCTTTTTTTCCCCTAGGCAGCTAGGGTTCCCTTTATCCTCCGGCGGCGCGCCGCCTGAGTCCATCCACATCCCCCGCCACGGCTGATCCCCGCGTCTCCGGTGGCGATCCCGTTCAAGGCTTGGTCGTTGACTTTGCTAGCACCTGTCTCATCTGAGTGCATGGCGGAATCTGGGAAGGGAGCTCCCACGGGAGGGGCTTCGGGAAGCAACGGAGCCAAGTCGGACCAGGGGTCCGGGGCGAATCTGACTGATCGTTTGCAGGCCTGAACCTGCATGGGGAGGAGGAGGAAGAACTTGACCTGTCAGGAGAGATCGAAGGGCTGATCGCTGAGACCCGTTGGCTTGGGATATTTAGGGTTCACACACAGAAGCCCTTTAGTCATGTCTCTCTCTATAAATCTTTGAGAAACGCTTGGGCACCTGCTCAAGGCGTGACCATCAAGGCCAAGGAGGATAATCTGTTTCTTGCGCAGTTCTTTTGCCTTGGAGATTGGAATTGGGTGATGGGTGGTGGCCCTTGGTTATACCGCAACTCGGCTGTGGTGTTTGAAGAGTACGACAGAATCACTGATGTTAGCGAATACGAGTTGGATAGAATTCCGGTGTGGGCACGGATCTTGGGTATACCAGAAGGCTTGATGAAGAAAACTGAGCTAGCGGAGAAACTAGCAAAGAAAGTGGGACTGCCACCCTTCAAAGTAATCGTTAGTGAGGGTCGCATCAACCCGTCAAAGTATCTACGTGCCCAGGTGTTCATCAAGCTTGATAACCCGCTGGTGCGTTTTGTTCCGCTGACCCTAAGAGAAAGTAAGAAGTACCCTGTTGAGTATGAAAAGCTGCCACACTTTTGTTATTTTTGTGGACGAATTGGTCATGTTGTGACTGAATGTGGCGACGGAATCCATGATCCCAAGGATTGTGAATGGGGGGAGTGGTTACTGGTACAGTTTGATAATCTGAATGGTTGTGGTATGGCTGGCGGCGGAGCCGGCCGTGGTGGAAACGCTTCAGCGAGAGGCGTAGGCATTGGTAGAGGATCGGGAGTCCCAGGTGAACCGAACGACCATGAAAACATGGACTTGGACATAGGAGGTGGTGTTATCCAC
>NW_021266035.1:0-861 GCF_002162155.2 Triticum dicoccoides
CCTCTTCCTCCATATATACAGCCCTTAGGGCATCGTTTAGACTTCGGGTTTTGTTTAGATCAAAAGTTCGCCATAGCTGCAACTTCGCGTACTTCGTTTGTGTTCAACGACCAGACAAAGGCGTCACAGAACCCCACCTTGATCAATAAAGCTTTCATCTTATATTCGCAATATCCAGATTGCAATCTCAGTTTCTTGTTTGTTCTTCGTTTGCTCGCAGGAAACAGACCCTCGTGGTCAGGTTGATCGTGCTCCGGCGTGGTCAATAACCTCTCGGAGTTGGTTTAGCGATTGCTAAGGCGCGACGTCCTCGCACGTTCGTAGTCGGATCGTCAAAGTCGACTTCCACCAAAGCGATATCCATCATCTCATCGAAAGACGGGACACCTTTGCCTCTATCATGTTTGTATAGGTCTTTTGTGACGCCCCCGATTCAATCATACACTAATCATACACGCAAATGTGTACGATCAAGATCAGGGACTCACGGGAAGATATCACAACACAACTCTACAAATAAAATAAGTCATACAAGCATCATAATACAAGCCAGGGGCCTCGAGGGCTCGAATACAAGTGCTCGATCATAGACGAGTCAGCGGAAGCAACAATATCTGAGTACAGACATAAGTTAAACAAGTCTGCCTTAAGAAGGCTAACACAAACTGGGATACAGATCGAAAGAGGCGCAGGCCTCCTGCCTGGGATCCTCCTAAACTACTCCAGGTCGTCATCAGCGGGCAGCACGTAGTAGTAGGCACCTCCGGTGTAGTAGGGGTCGTCGTCGACGGTGGCGTCTGGCTCCTGGACTCCAGCATCTGGTTGCGACAACCAGGAAGAAAGGAAAGGGGAAAAAGGGGG
>NW_021266036.1:0-662 GCF_002162155.2 Triticum dicoccoides
CAGGAAAAAACTATTTTATAGTAAAGTTAATCACAAAATAAAATAAATAAAGCAACAAAGAAAACAAAAAAACTAAAAAAGTGTTTTCAAATTTGAAAACTAATGGCACTAACAGAAAGTTTATAATTTTTCTAAAACTAAAAGCAAAAAGAATAAAAAAATAAATCAAAAAACAAAAGAAAATAAGTAATGCAGAAAACAAAACAAAAAAACTGGAAAAATAGCAACAATAAGTATTTTGTTGTAAGTAGAAACAAAATAAAATAAATAAAGCAACAAAAAAACAAAAAAAAGTGTTTTCAAATTTGAAAACTAATGGCATTAACAAAAAGTTTATAATTTTTCTAAAACTAAAAGCATAAAGAATTAAAAAATAAAGCAAAAAACAAAAGAAAATAAATAAAGCAACAAAAAAACAAAAAAATGCCACCTACTGGGCCCCCATGGCCTGAATACGACTAGAAACCCATCCAAGGGCCAGGATTCAGTCCCGCAGGAGGCCCAGTAGGCCCACAGGCATAGCAGTGACAATTAGGCCCGTAAGCCTGCAATGGAGAGGAGCTCGAGAGGGGTGCGGCAGTGGGGCTTATAAACCACTGCGCACCCCTCTCAACTAGCGAGGTGGGACTAAACTTTCGACGCAGCACCCGCACAAGGCCTTT
>NW_021266037.1:0-988 GCF_002162155.2 Triticum dicoccoides
GTCTCGTTGTGTCTTAAAGAGTCCTTGGCTATGCCGACTCGGGGACGCTTCGTATGTCATGTGCACTGCCTTGTACATGATGGTGCTGTACACTCGAGCCCGTGTAGGCCCCACCACGAAAACTTCGGACGAAATCTCTATCATATGTTTGTTCTGGCTTATTTTGCAAGCCAATCCTTTGTTTTGTTTTGAGTTGTGGTATTCGAGTTGCTTCGAAGTCAAATGTTGATTCCATACCTTTTCCAAATGGTGTTCTCATATTCCTATGTGAATACTAATCCTTCTTGATCATCGAGTCTGTCTTGTCAATCCTTTTTTTAACCGGTGTGTCTCTCCTCAAGTGGATCCGATCACTTCAACATCAGCAAGACCAATTATCATTTCTTCTCAACGGTGTTTGTTTCATCCGTCTCCAAGTTGCCTTTGTTTTTTCCTGCCCACCCACCCTTTTTCCTCATTTCAATGTCTTCTCATACCGGTGCACCTCTTAATCTTCCACTTCTCGCTATTCAATTATTCTGGAATGCTCAAGATATCTCGAAGATTCGTGTTTCCACTCTGCATTCGTTCAAGCTCTTTCGAGATTGGTATCTCATTCAAGTCATTTAATTCAACCGGTGCAACATCTCTTTTAGATCTTTTCAACGGTGTTCTTTTGAGTGGGCCCTAACCCACAGGTCTTTTCCCAGGATCTTACCTGACTCTTCTATTTTCCCAGAGCTATCCTAAATTCTTCTCCAAGTTTGACGTAAGAATGAGTTATCATTAGTCAAATGCTTTTCTCCAAGATCTTTCAAATTCTTTTCATAGTTGGCTTAACCTCTTCGCTTTTGATTCTTCCGGTGTGCCTCAATAATTCTTGGTGGTGTTTCTCGTTGTCATTCTCATCATTTGAAGACCGAAGAAGAGTTTCTCTTTAATCTTGCTCTATTCTCTTCAAGATTCATGGTGCTAGCTTGTTGCCATCCTCTCATAATTGTTTTCGATT
>NW_021266038.1:0-1105 GCF_002162155.2 Triticum dicoccoides
TGATTTGAGTGTGGGCTATCGTCAAATCAAATCAGTACCAACGATGCTCGTAATGTTGTCTTATTCGTGGTTGATCCCTCGAGCATACACCATTATATCTTTTGGGTCTGACCAATGCTATCACTTGTTCACTTAACTATGGAATTCCTTTTAAAAGGAAACCCAGATGAATTGTTGTTGTGCCCATTGACAACATCCTTGTCTTCTCCATAATTTTGCTGAACATTAAGCTAGTGTTGGAAACTTTTGAAAGCATTTGTTCATGCTAGCTCATGAAGCATATGTTTGGATGAAGGTAGTGACTTCCTTTAATTCATGTGCATCTGATGCAAGTTGCCGCCGTGGATTCGAGAAAGTCAATGTTGCTTTCTTTGGAATCATTCCAAATCAGTCATGCACACGTGCGAAGAATGTTGTGGTTTGAAGACTTGCAACCTTCAATCTATATGTATCCCTAGCACACCAAGCCACTGATTGATTTGTTCAAGGAGAAGAAGTTCCTTCTTAAGAGTATACCTCATGCAAGGATTTTGATATCCTCGATGATGGTTCCCAACCAGAACTCGTTAGTGTTTATTATAAGACTACCATGTGATCGTGCTTGTCTGGGACAACATGTTCACATGTTTGTAGCAGATCCAGCTCATGTTCTGGAGCTTGCTATCGTAGTTCATTTCCCGAGAATCTCGCAACGTCATCTCGTCGATTTGTGTTGCAAACTTTCATTTTTCTTCCTAGACTCGATGGGTCTGGAATATTCTGACACCAACCAGATCTGAATCTCAGGCAGATATGATGGTTGGAACATTTCCCCAAGAACTATAATATTGGTTCCTCGATAACTGGTAAAGTGGATGTCGTGGCCAGCACCACCCAGCCGGAAGACCTGTTATTATAATATCTTGATTGAGGAAGTTGGCCACCTCCCCATAGGGATTTCGTAGGATTTACTCCCTAGTTGCCCCTATGGATTTTGAGATCCCGAAGTCCGACCTTTTACTTGATGTTCTAGATATCAAACCATATTTATGAATGGGTTACGCTAGCACATCAAGGAGAACATTAGAAGCGGAGTGCTAAATGTCTCTCGGTCGATCATCCAGAT
>NW_021266039.1:0-1956 GCF_002162155.2 Triticum dicoccoides
TGCCAGTTCCTTCAGATATGTTCGAGAGTTCAACGACGACGACTGCGGCTCCATGGTACTAGTTCTTAGGGGAACGTGCATGAAGACTTTCTGAATGTCATCGATAATGTCATGCCGGCTCCAGTAGAGGAGCGGCATGTTGGCGGCTCGTTCTGACGGCGGTAGTTGTCATTCGGTGGTCTAGAGACCGACCTCGATGTAAATTTCTATTATGTTCGAGGTGCTTTGTACTTTTGATGAACTAATAGATTTGAATCTTTTTCGGAAAAAAAAAACTGGTGATTCACATTGAAGTATGACATCAAACATTGATATAGAACAATCTAGACTCTAGAGGATGAGAATCATTCTGGGATAGTCTAATATGATCCGTGGGGAAGGGGATAACTATTAGGAGTGCATTTTGTTGTTGTTGTTATATATCTGAGGTGTTTTTCTATTTATTGCATGCACATTTTACTACTATTCCTTGATGGATGGATGCTACCTTGCATCTTCAAACGTCGCTTCTGTTGTGCAGAGCTACACACTAGTAGTAGAGTATATATTCTGCAAAAGAACGCACATAACGATCGATCACGACGACTGCATTCCCGGGGAGTTTGCCGGTCGATCGAGTCCGCCTCGCCGGTTGTCTCGTCTCACCGTGCAGTGCAGTGCAGCGCCTCAGCCAGCCATACATATAACATGCAGGACCGTCAGGCTTCAGAACACGCTCCGACAGGGCCCGGCCTCCAAGAGCCGAGAGCAAATCAGGCCCATAATACAGGCCTCATCGGAAAGGCCGTCTCGCTTGAGGCCCATGCAACAAAGAGGCTGGCTCGGGGTCGGGGGGCACGCAGCGCAGCGTCCGCGCTCCGCAGCCGCGCGAGAGAGGCGACTCGTTTAGTACCACCTCGCCTAGCGAAGAGGGGACGGGAGGGCGAGTAGGCTACAAATAGAGGGGCAGAGCAACGCTGCAACTCATACCTTTCTCGGCCTTTTGGCTAAGATCAAGTGTAGTATCTGTTCTTATCAGTTTAATATCTGATATGTGGGCCATGTGCCCACAACGATATTAAATTTATTTTTTGTGGGGGAGGGCCCACCACAGTGGCTTGCCACTGGGGCCCTTGGGTGTCGTCCAGTGCGTTGCACTACTGCCTGGGCAGGCGCACCCCAACCAAATCTTAAATTAAATTTTGACCCTCTGGATATATGCAAATTAGTCCTTGGCATTTGCTGTTTACAGTCCATGAGAGCTTCTAGGTGGGCCCATCTTGCAGACGAGCTTTAGGCAGTAGTCTGAATTCCAAATAGAAATCGAAAGTGGAGTTGGTTTGATCAAATCCATTTTGACCCTCTGAATATATATATATATATATATATATATTTGGCAGGCTAGCTTGTTCTTCTGTTTATAATCACAAAAGTCCTTCCTGTGATCCAGTGTCATGGCGCACACCCATGGCTTCGTCATGAACCATATGAATCATGCCGGTTTTGCCATCGATATGATAATATGTACACGATTCACCAAATCCTCACCAGCAGTCTGGGACTTTTAATCTCCTATATACTCCTCTGAATCGCAAAATTAACTGCAGGGATTTTTATGTTGGAGGAAACACAACCACCAATTACTTCTCCACAATCCCCACCAAAAAATTGCTGCAAACAGGACCGACATGACAAGCTAGAAATCAGTAGCCCATGATAGAAGTGTTCTCCACAGTCCACACCATAGTCAGTTTGTTCCACAGCATATAAAATTCTTACATCCTGATTCACTTCCTGGAAACCTACTGTGCTACCACTACTAACAAGTCAATGAGATAAGCAGGCCAACAGTTGATCCCAGCCACCCAGAGCATTTCTCACAGGAAACAACACAGAACGAACGTATCAAAAGATACCTTGGCTGTTACCACTTGAAATGAGTGGTTAGCTATCTCAAAAACAACCAACAACAAAAAA
>NW_021266040.1:0-989 GCF_002162155.2 Triticum dicoccoides
ATCCGAGTCAAACTACAAGTCCAAAGGTGTTACATCACCTCCACTTGGGCCCATTGGCCTTGTACGACCTAGATTTAGTTTTAGGCTGCCTTGGGACGTCCTCCCACCTCCTTGGCCGCCACCCCTTGCTCCTATATAAGTAGATCCATCTAGTAGCTTTTCCTTGGGATTTGTTTAGTTAAAAGTTAGCCATTGCAACTTCGTGTACTTCGTTTGTGTCCAACGACCAGACCAAGACCGCTTACACATCCCCACCATTATCAATACCTCATATATATTTGCAATATTCAGATTGCTTTATCATATTCTTGCTCGTTCTTCGATTGCTTGCAGGAATAGACCTTCGTGGTCAGGCTGACCGTGCTTCCGGCATCGTCAGTAACCTCAGGAGATTGGTTTAGCGATTGCTAAGGCGCAACGTCGTGCACGTTTGTAGTCGGATCGTCAAAGTCGTCTCCACCAACTCGATAGTTATCATCTCACCGAAAGATCGGGACACCCCCGCCTCTATCGGGACACTCGAGAGTTGTTGTATATCCTGCTTGGCAGTTGTTTTTCATCATTATCTTCACTGCCGTTGTGATCTTCACTTATATCTTGCTGTCAAGAGCTACTTAGTATCCTTCATTGATGCTAGTTGTGCTACGCCGTGACCTCATTAGTGTTCTAGGCTCGCGTCTCTAGTCCGGTCTAGCCTAGGACCAGCACAGTACCGTCGTTGAGCGTTTATTCAACATTGCATCTTTGAATTGATTATTGCTAATCTTTTGCTACCATATATAGCCAACCCAGCTCCACATATTTCTACACCGTGTATACGTACGCTCCCCTGGCAATCGCTTTACTCAATATTCGGAGTTACTTGACACCGCTGGTTGCCGATCACCGCCTGCTGCATGGTAAGAACTTGTAAGACATTGATATTTGCTTTACTGTGAGCGTTTTACCACCACATCCTAGTAGTTATAGGAACATTATTTTTGGGTTTT
>NW_021266041.1:0-1963 GCF_002162155.2 Triticum dicoccoides
TGCCAGTTCCTTCAGATATGTTCGAGAGTTCAACGACGACGACTGCGGCTCCATGGTACTAGTTCTTAGGGGAACGTGCATGAAGACTTTCTGAATGTCATCGATAATGTCATGCCGGCTCCAGTAGAGGAGCGGCATGTTGGCGGCTCGTTCTGACGGCGGTAGTTGTCATTCGGTGGTCTAGAGACCGACCTCGATGTAAATTTCTATTATGTTCGAGGTGCTTTGTACTTTTGATGAACTAATAGATTTGAATCTTTTTCGGAAAAAAAAAACTGGTGATTCACATTGAAGTATGACATCAAACATTGATATAGAACAATCTAGACTCTAGAGGATGAGAATCATTCTGGGATAGTCTAATATGATCCGTGGGGAAGGGGATAACTATTAGGAGTGCATTTTGTTGTTGTTGTTATATATCTGAGGTGTTTTTCTATTTATTGCATGCACATTTTACTACTATTCCTTGATGGATGGATGCTACCTTGCATCTTCAAACGTCGCTTCTGTTGTGCAGAGCTACACACTAGTAGTAGAGTATATATTCTGCAAAAGAACGCACATAACGATCGATCACGACGACTGCATTCCCGGGGAGTTTGCCGGTCGATCGAGTCCGCCTCGCCGGTTGTCTCGTCTCACCGTGCAGTGCAGTGCAGCGCCTCAGCCAGCCATACATATAACATGCAGGACCGTCAGGCTTCAGAACACGCTCCGACAGGGCCCGGCCTCCAAGAGCCGAGAGCAAATCAGGCCCATAATACAGGCCTCATCGGAAAGGCCGTCTCGCTTGAGGCCCATGCAACAAAGAGGCTGGCTCGGGGTCGGGGGGCACGCAGCGCAGCGTCCGCGCTCCGCAGCCGCGCGAGAGAGGCGACTCGTTTAGTACCACCTCGCCTAGCGAAGAGGGGACGGGAGGGCGAGTAGGCTACAAATAGAGGGGCAGAGCAACGCTGCAACTCATACCTTTCTCGGCCTTTTGGCTAAGATCAAGTGTAGTATCTGTTCTTATCAGTTTAATATCTGATATGTGGGCCATGTGCCCACAACGATATTAAATTTATTTTTTGTGGGGGAGGGCCCACCACAGTGGCTTGCCACTGGGGCCCTTGGGTGTCGTCCAGTGCGTTGCACTACTGCCTGGGCAGGCGCACCCCAACCAAATCTTAAATTAAATTTTGACCCTCTGGATATATGCAAATTAGTCCTTGGCATTTGCTGTTTACAGTCCATGAGAGCTTCTAGGTGGGCCCATCTTGCAGACGAGCTTTAGGCAGTAGTCTGAATTCCAAATAGAAATCGAAAGTGGAGTGGTTTGATCAAATCCATTTTGACCCTCTGAATATATATATATATATATATATATATATATATATTTGGCAGGCTAGCTTGTTCTTCTGTTTATAATCACAAAAGTCCTTCCTGTGATCCAGTGTCATGGCGCACACCCATGGCTTTGTCATGAACCATATGAATCATGCCGGTTTTGCCATCGATATGATAATATGTACACGATTCACCAAATCCTCACCAGCAGTCTGGGACTTTTAATCTCCTATATACTCCTCTGAATCGCAAAATTAACTGCAGGGATTTTTATGTTGGAGGAAACACAACCACCAATTACTTCTCCACAATCCCCACCAAAAAATTGCTGCAAACAGGACCGACATGACAAGCTAGAAATCAGTAGCCCATGATAGAAGTGTTCTCCACAGTCCACACCATAGTCAGTTTGTTCCACAGCATATAAAATTCTTACATCCTGATTCACTTCCTGGAAACCTACTGTGCTACCACTACTAACAAGTCAATGAGATAAGCAGGCCAACAGTTGATCCCAGCCACCCAGAGCATTTCTCACAGGAAACAACACAGAACGAACGTATCAAAAGATACCTTGGCTGTTACCACTTGAAATGAGTGGTTAGCTATCTCAAAAACAACCAACAACAAAAAA
>NW_021266042.1:0-21673 GCF_002162155.2 Triticum dicoccoides
AACCATGGAAATCGCTTCGGGACCCCAAAACCGAGTAATAGTCCATGAAACGGGTCAGCATGGACAAAAACCGCGAGTGTGGATGACCGACACGTAAGCGCACCTTGGGGTTCGACAATTATGGAAATCGCTTTGGGACCCCAAAACGGTGAGCAATAGTCCACAAAACATGTCGGAATCGACAAAAACCGCGAGTGTTGATGATCGACTCGTAAACGCATCCCAGGGTTCGTTAATCATGGAAATCACCCGGGGAGCCCAAAACAGTGAGTGTCCACGAAACAGGCCAGAATCGGCCAAAACTGCGAGTGTTGATGACGGACACGTAAGCACATATCTGGGTTCAACAACTATGGAAATCGTTTTGGGACCCCAAAACGGTGAGTAATAGTCCATGAAACGGGTCAAAATTGGCCAATACTGGGAGTGTTGACGATGGACACCTAAAATCACCCTAAGGATCGTCAATCGTGGAAATCGCTTTGGGACCCTAAAATGCTGAGTAATAGTGCACGAAATGGACCAGAATCAGCCAAGATTGTGAGTGTCGATTACCCACACGTAAACGCTCCCCGGGGTTCGTTAATCGTGGAAATCATTCCGGGACACGAAAATGGTGAGTAATAGTCCAAGAGACGGACCAGAATTGGCCAAAATTGTGAGTGTTGATGACCAACATTTAAACGCACCCCGGGGTTCGACAACCATGGAAATCGCTTCGGGACCCCAAAATTGAGTAATAGACCATGAAACGGGTCAGAATCGATAAAAACCGCGAGTGTGGATGACCGACACGTAAGCGCGCCTTGGGGTTCAACAATCACCGAAATCGCTTTGGGACCCCAAAACGGTGAG
Source organism: Triticum dicoccoides (assembly GCF_002162155.2). Classification (NCBI taxonomy): domain Eukaryota; kingdom Viridiplantae; phylum Streptophyta; class Magnoliopsida; order Poales; family Poaceae; genus Triticum; species Triticum dicoccoides. The sequence continues at coordinate 856 of NW_021266042.1, forward strand.
TAATAGTCCACAAAACGTGTCAAAATCGACAAAAACCGCGAGTGTTGATGATTGACACGTAAACGCATCCCAGGGTTTGTTAATCGTGGAAATCACCCCGGGACCCCAAAACAGTGAGTAATAGTCCACAAAACAGGCCAGAATCGGCCACACTGCGAGTGTTGATGACCGACATGTAAGCGCACCTTGGGGTTCGACAACCATGGAAATCACTTTGGGACCCCAAAACGGTGAGTAATAGTCCACGAAACGGTCAAGAATCAGCCAAAACTAAGAGTGTTGACGATGGACACGTAAACGCACCCAGAGGATCGTCAATCGTGGAAATCTCTTTGGGACCCTAGAACACTGAGTAATAGTGCATGAAATGGACAAGAATCGGCCAAAATTGTGAGTGTTGATTACGGACACATAAACACTCCCGGGGTTCATTAATTGTGGAAATCACTTCGGGACCCAAAAATGGTGAGTAATAGTACAAGAGACGGACCAGAATTGGCCAAATTTGTGAGTGTTGATGATCAACATGTAAACGCACCACGGGGTTCGACAACCATGGAAATCGCTTCGGGACCCCAAAATTGAGTAATAGTCCATGAAACGGGTCAGAATTGAGAAAAACCTTGAGTGTTGATGACCGATAGGTAAGAGCACCTTGGGGTCGACAACCATGGAAAACACTTTGGGACCCCAAAACAGTGAGTAATAGTCCATGAAACGGTCAAGAATCAGCCAAAACTGAGAGTGTTGACACCCCGGGGTTCGACAACCATGGAAATCGCTTCAGGACCCCAAAATTAAGTAATAGTCCATGAAACGGGTCAGAATCGACAAAAATAGTGAGTGTTTACTGACCGACACGTAAATGCACCCCGTGGTTCGTCAATCGTGGAAATCACTCCGGGACCCCAAAACAGTGAGTAATAGTCCATGAAACGGGGCCATTATCAGCCAAAACTACGAGTGTTGATGACCAACACGTAAACGCACCCCGGGGTTCGTTAGTCGTGGAAATCACTTCGGGACCCGAAAACGGTGAGTACCAGTCCAGGAAACGGACCAGAATTGGCAAAAATTGTGAGTGTTGACGACTGGCAAGTAAAAGCACCCGAGGGTTCGACAACCATGGAAATCGCTTCGGGACCCCAAAACCGAGTAATAGTCCATGAAACGGGTCAGCATGGACAAAAACCGCGAGTGTGGATGACCGACACGTATGTGCACCTTGGGGTTCGACAATTATGGAAATCACTTTGTGACCCCAAAACGGTGAGCACTAGTCCACAAAACATGTCGGAATCGACAAAAACCGCGAGTGTTGATGATCGACTCGTAAACGCATCCCAGGGTTCGTTAATCATGGAAATCACCCGGGGAGCCCAAAACAGTGAGTGTCCACGAAACGGTCAAGAATCAGCCAAAACTAAGAGTGTTGACGATGGACACGTAAACGCACCCAGAGGATCGTCAATCGTGGAAATCTCTTTGGGACCCTAGAACACTGAGTAATAGTGCACGAAATGGACCAGAATCGGCCAAAATTGTGAGTGTTGATTACGGACACATAAACACTCCCCGGGGTTCATTAATTGTGGAAATCACTTCGGGACCCAAAAATGGTGAGTAATAGTACAAGAGACGGACCAGAATTGGCCAAATTTGTGAGTGTTGATGATCAACATGTAAACGCACCACGGGGTTCGACAACCATGGAAATCGCTTCGGGACCCCAAAATTGAGTAATAGTCCATGAAACGGGTCAGAATTGAGAAAAACCTTGAGTGTTGATGACCGATAGGTAAGAGCACCTTGGGGTTCGACAACCATGGAAAACACTTTGGGACCCCAAAACAGTGAGTAATAGTCCATGAAATGGTCAAGAATCAGCCAAAACTGAGAGTGTTGACACCCCGGGGTTCGACAACCATGGAAATCGCTTCAGGACCCCAAAATTAAGTAATAGTCCATGAAACGGGTCAGAATCGACAAAAATAGTGAGTGTTTACTGACCGACATGTAAATGCACCCCGTGGTTCGTCAATCGTGGAAATCACTCCGGGACCCCAAAACAGTGAGTAATAGTCCATGAAACGGGTGTCACATCCCTAGTTCTGACAATGCCTAGTGCATGCATTAGAGTGTTACATCACGTTTAAATTTCATTTAAACCTGAGATGGGGATTGACTAAGCCCTAACACCAAATGAATTCAACTAGGGTCAAAATAAAACCTTTTTCATTGAACTCAAAATGTCCTCTAAAAATGTTCAACATTTCTGGTTTGAGGTGGAAGCATCTACCAAAAATGGTTTATATTTTTGCAGGGCATATTTGGTCACTGAATTAAACCATATTGTATTTGACTTTGGGCATTTAAATACTATAAATAATTTAAATGTTCAAATAAATGTTGGAAAATTGTTAGGGGTCACTGAAATAATTCAGAAAACACCCATAACTGTTTCCAGGATTTTATAAAATGATTTGATATTTTAAATCAAATCAAAAATAAATTGCAGAAAATAGAAAAGATAAAGCAGAACAGAAAAAAATAAAAGGAGTAGAACCTACCTGGCCCAGTTCCTCCAGCCACTTACCTGGTGGCCAACAGGACCGGCCCAGCGCGGCCCAGCCCAGCTCCCCACCGTCTTCAACCTCTGCCAGTAGGCAGAGGCGTGTCGACGCGCCTGCGCGCGAGCGCCACGCCACCAGGCTGCCTGCCTGCGTCCGAGGACAGCGCGACGCCGCGAATCCCCTCCTCGGTGTCGTCCCAGTCCGTCCGACTCGCTCACTCGATCCCCTGTTCTCTCCCTCGCCCTCCAGTCCCTTCCTCGAGCGCGACCGAATGTAGCCGTCGCCGCCGATGACGAGCACCGTAGCCATCGTGCACCCTAGGCCTCGCCCCGTGTCCAGCTGCTGAGAGAAGGTCTTCCTCATCTGCGCGCTCAAGATCAGAAGCCCGGGGCGCACTGCATCGCCGTCAGCATCATCGTCTTCCTCGCCGGCAACCATGGATCCCCGCCGTCGATTCGCGCCAAAGAGGGCCTCCCCGAGCCGTCCGAGCTGCTCAACGACTCCGCTGTGAGGACTCCTTCGTTTTCCCCCTCCTCTCCTGCTCGTTCCCGTGCCGTAGCCGCCATCCCCACAAGCATCGAGCTCCGGCCATCGCCATTGCCGGCGAACCTCGAGCCTCGGAGCTCTTCCACTCATTTTAGTAGCTCCCGCGTGCTCGCCCAGTCCCTAGGATCCCGATGCGCCTCTCTGCTTTCTGGCTAATGCGCTGCAGCCCTCGCGCCCGTGCAGCCGTAGCTCCGGCAGCCGCCCGGCCCGTCACCACCGCCCCTACACGCTGCCCCAGCACACACCGCGGTCACCACTGGATGCGCCGCATCGCGGGCTTTCTAGCGCGCCTAGCCGCAGCTCGAATCGTGCCCTGTGGGCGATTCCCGAGCCTCCGCCGCGTCTGGTCGTTGCCGGCGGCTAGACGCCGGTGGGTTAGGCCCCGCTGACCAGGGGTTTGACCCCCCTGGGTCGATGACAGGTGGGGCCAGCCCCCCCTGTTAATTAGTTTAGTCTATTTTAACTAATTACCCCCCTCTGCTGACACTGACATGCGGGCCCAGGCTCTAATTAAATTAGGTTAGTTAGTTAGTCACTGACGTGTGGACCCCACACGTCAGGTTTGACTCTTGGCGACCCAGTTGACCTGCTGACGTCATGATGATGTCAGGCTGACGCAATAAGTATTTCTGGATTTAAAAATAATCAGGAAATTCCAGAAAATTATATAAACTTCTAAAAATCATAGAAAATTAACCGTAACTCCAAATTAAATAAATTATATATGAAAAATTATCAGAAAAATTCAAGGAATCCATCTGTACCATTTTCATGCATGTTAGAACAACTTATAGCTGCTGTTTAGCACAAATCATATAAAGGGCATTTAATTAATCACATATGGAGTTTGAATTTGAATTTTAGATTCAAACCAACTTCATTTAATCTGGTTTTAGGTGCATTAGCTCAAAACACATTCATTTTGCCATGTCATGATCATGCATCATATTGTGCATTGCATTGATTGTGTTCCTTTCTGTGTTGCCGGTATTTGTCCCCTCTCGATAGATGTGATACCGATGACGTGATCGTTGACACTGATGAAGACTCAATGCTATCTTCAGAAGTGCCAGGCAAGCAACACCCCTTGTTCATTCCGATAAAATCCCACTCTCTCGCTCCTGCTCTCCTTTACTGCATTAGGACAACAACGATATACTTGTTACTTGCTGTGGTAGCTGAACCCCTTTATCCTTTGCATGACCTGTCATTGCCACAGTAAATAGATGAAACCCACTAGCATGAGTAGGAGTTGTTTGAGCCCTGTTGTCCCTACTCATTCATGCTTGTTTGTCATGCCTGCTACTGCTTAGAGTTGAGTCAGGTCTGATTCATCGGGGATGAATCAGAGGCGTGTGAACATGTCCTACTGTGTGTGAGCTAAGTGTGTGAACACGATTTGGTAAAGGTAGCGGTGAGAGGCCATGTAGGAGTACATGGTGGGTTGTCTCATTACAGCCGTCCTCAGGAACTGAGTTCTGTGTTTGTGATCCATGATCAGTTACTACCACACATTGGGCTCCGGGCGCTCCAAGCCCTCTCGACTTATTAATCAACTTGATCTCTGTCCAGGAGTTGCAACTAGTTTCTGGTGTTTGTAGGCAGTGTTAGTAGTCTACCAAGTGGCACCCGGTACAGGTGGGCTTGGGACAGACTAGGCACAGTGCCACGGTGTACCAAGTGGCACCCGGTTGGTGGGCTTGGGAACCCTGCACACATCGTTTGGGGCCGTAAGCGACACCCCGGCCGGATCTCCTTGCGGATGGAACCCGAATAGGCGATAAACCTGGACTAGGGACTTGTTCGGTTAGTCAGGTCGTGGCCGACTCCCTCGCCCGGCTTCCGCTTGAAGGTTGCCGAGGTACATGACGTGTATAGGGCGATAAGTGGCGAAAGCGTGTGTGAAGAAGTACACCCCTGCAGGGTTAACATCATCTATTCGAATAGCCGGATTCCTCGGATATGGAAACTTGGACCCCTTGTACAGTTCATAGACAAGTGAAAGTGGATACTCTAAAACACGCAAGATAAGCGTGAGTGCTATGGATGGCGTTCTCGTAGGGAGACGGGAGCGGATCCATAGTGGTGTATTGATATGGTGAATATGTGGACTCGTGTGCGCCACCTCAAAAGAGTTACTTGCAGTCGTAGTTCAGGTTAGCCACCGAGTCAAAGCTGGCTTGCTGCAGTTAAACTCCACCACCCCCCCTTGTTGATAATGATGCATGTGTAGATAGATCTGATGTAAGTCTTGCTGGGTACATTTGTACTCACGTTTGCCTATTTTATGTTTTTGCAGAGAGACTTCAGTCTCACTAGTAGTTCCGCTTGGACTTCGACGTTTAGCTTGATACCTCAGCTACGATCTTGAGCCCTTGGCAGGATCTGATAGATAGTCAGGCTACTCAGCCGTTTTCATTTATAGATGTCTGTACTCAGACATGATAGCTTCCGCTTGTGCTTTGACTTGTATGCTCTGATTGTTGGGTCATGAGACCCATGTTTGTAATGTCTCGCTCCTCGGAGCCTATTGACTAAATTACTTGAGTCGTAGAGTCATTTTGTGATGCCATGTTGTATTGCACATATCGAGCATATTGTGTGTATGTTATTGAAATGCTTGGTATGTGTGGGATCTGACTATCTAGTTGTTTATCCTTAGTAGCCTCTCTTACCGGGAAATGTCTCCTAGTGTTACCGCTGAGCCATGGTAGCTTGCTACTGCTCTGGAACACTTAGGCTGGCCGGCATGTGTCCTTCTTCGTTCCTGTGTCTGTCCCTTCGGGGAAATGTCACGCTTTGAGTACCGGAGTCCTGTTAGCCCGCTACAGCCCGGTTTACCGGAGTCCTGCTAGCCCAGTGCTACAGCCCGGACCCACTTGCTGATGACCGACACGTTCGAAGCTGGGTCATGAATGCCTGTCCCTATAAGTCTGTGCCACTTTGGGTTTACGACTAGTCATGTCAGCCCGGGCTCCTTATCATATGGATGCTAGCGACACTATCATATACGTGAGCCAAAAGGCGCAAACGGTCCCGGGCAAAGGTAAGGCGACACCCGTGGGGATACCGTGCGTGAGGCCGCAAAGTGATATGAGGTGTTACCGGCTAGATCGATGTGACATCGAGTCGGGGTCCTGACAGCGTTGGTATCAGAGCTTGACTGCCTGTAGGATTACCAAGCCAAACTGGTCGAAGTTGAGTCTAGAAATTCTTTAGTTATATAAGGGAATTGATTGTGGGATGGAACGTAAGGCTCTTTTTACTCCTTATACCTCATGGCCTTCTAATCTGAGTCATCATCTTCTCTTCTACGGGGATTAAGAACTAGGCTATCTCTTCTTTCTATCAGGATCACGTGTTACTAATCCGTAGACTTATAGATTGTTGGATTTAAGCTTGAGTTCAGTTTCTACTACTTCCGTACGTTAATTGTTGATCTCGAAACCTTGACATTGTGCTTCTGAGTGGTTATGCCACCATTTTTGTGAATGTCTCAAATCTTTCTGAGCATTTACAGCCGTTATGCTGTCCGAGTCATCCCAGGTTTCTAAAGAGTCTGATGCATTTGCAAAATCCTTTCCCTCTGGTTTCGATGTTCCTTTATGCCAGCTCAATCACACTAATTGTTGAGTTGAGGTATTTTATTGCCTCGACATATATGTTGGACATATTATTATGACCCTAGGTGTCTTAGGGGATCATCTAGTAGTCTAGCCATGATTTATGTTCCAGTGTGATGACTCTGGCCGTCATTATCGAAAGCATCCCGTGATGCCATTTAGTAGTAGGTATTCTATCCCTGGGTTTGAACCCGAGATTCACCCTACTTGCTTCTTGTTGATAGTAATTGCTAGTGCCTTTAGGATATTAGTAACCTTTGCGATAGTCCTTGAAGTCCGTGGTATCTTCTTCTTCCAAATACCATGAACTACTTATGGCAGAAGTTCCTCGTTGAACTGAAATATCACAACAGGATTATTCTTGAGGAGTTCTCCATTCATAAATCGTGACTCTGCCAGTTCTACCTTTCTGCATGGGTTATCCGAAAGAAATATGTTGAACTTGGTTCGACATACTAATCTATGCATCCACAACTCAGAAAGTTATATGTTCCTTTGAGTTGTTCTCTTTAGTTGCATTCTGACCCTCGTCTATCAATTGATAGTCAGGGGTAATTGTGCATTCGTGTTATCAATGCTTATTACTCTTGTGGTCCGTCAATCCATTCTGTCCTGAATGACTAGGGGAAGCAAACTCCAGTACCTCATCCATATTCAGGATTGGGTCAAAGCAGTTGTACTCCGCAGATCAAATACTAATCCAGCTTTGTTCTGTTCCACCCTGGAGTGTTACCATCTTTATATTAAGATTATCATGGGAATGGCACACCATCCTATGAATTCTTGATTTAGTGATACTCTCGCCATCATTACTCATTCCCGGTTTCGTGTTGTCGTAACCGGAATGCCGACAAGTGAGTCGTGGTGTGTGAAATCAATACTCCCAGCAACCTCGTTGCTAGGTAGCTAAAGGATAATAATTTCATTCTTAGCGTGTTGGTTTCTGAATCATCCTTCTAAGATTGATCGTGCTACCTAGTCCATTCTCCTGGTTCACTCCTCGATCGATGAGTTAGGATTATTTCAAATCTTTGCTCTATTGATCATATCGTCTTGCCCTGAAAAGCAAGATTGTTCTCGAGCTTAGTAACATACCGGTGGTTCGTGATTTCCGAAGATCTTCTCGGAAGTATTACCAGGTTGTCACCTGACCGCTATGTTGAGCTCGTGATCAAGTTGGTTTCTTGTGAACCACCCTTTCTCCAAGAATCTGTGTTGGATATCCCGGAGCTAGTTGGTTAAGCTAGACAACAACTTGGAGAGTTGGAAGATAAAAGCTTGCCTGACTTAGTTCGTTCCAAAGGGATATTCTTGTGTAGTGTGTGTTGAAGAAAGATGATATCTTCATCGATTGGTCCCTGTGATCAGTTGCTGGACCTATCGTCTTATCAATCCTTTGATTTGAGTGTGGGCTATCGTCAAATCAAGTCAGAACCAACGATGTTCGTAATGTTGTCTTCCTCGTGGTTGATCCCTCGATCATACACCATTACATCTTTGGTCTAACCAATGCTATCACCGTGTTCACTCAACTATGGAATTCCTTTTAAGAGGAAACCCAGATGAATTGTTGTTGAGCCCATTGACAACATCCTTATCTCCTCCATGATTTGTTGGACCATAAGCTAGTGTTGGAAACTTTTGAAAGCATTTTCTTCATGCTAGCTCATGAAGTATTTGCTGATGAAAGGAGTGACTTCCTTTTATACACGTGCATTGGTGAAAGTTGCCACCGTGAATTTGAGAAAGTTAGTTTTGCTTCCTCTGGAATTATTCGAAATCAGTTATGCACGTGCGAAGAATTCTGTGGTCTGTTAGACTGATCATCTTCATTCCATATGTATATCCTAGCACACCAAGCCACTGACTGATTTGTTCAAGGAGAAGGAGTATCTTCATAAGAGCTAATCCGGACTTATGAAAGAACTTCGATATCCTCGCTGATGGTTCCCAACCAGAACTCGGTAGTGTTTTATTGTTAGACTACCATGTGATCATGTTTGTCTGAGGCAGCGTGTTCACACATGTGTAGCAGAACCAGCTCATGTTTTGGAGCTTGCTATCGTAGTTCATTTCCCAAGAATCTCGCAACGTCATCTCGTCGAATTGTGTTGCAAACTTTCGTTTTCTTCCTAGACTCAATGAGTCTGGAATATTCTGACACCAACCAGTTCTGAATCTCAGGCAGATATGATGGTTGGAGCATTTCCCAAGAACTATGATATTGGTCCCTCGATAACTGGTGAAGTGGATGTCGTGGCCAGCACCACCCAGCCAAAAGACCTGTTATTGTAGTATCTTGATTGAGGAAGTTGGCCACCTCCCCATAAGGATTTCGTAGGATTTACCTCCGTAACTGTTTCTTATGGATTCTATTGCTCCCGAAGTCCGACTTTTACTTGATGTTCTAGATATCAAACCATATCTATGAATGGGTTACACTAGCACATCAAGGAGAACATTAGAAGCGGAGTGCTAAATGTCTCTCGGTCGATCATCCAGATTTTATTTCCTTGGCCTCGCTAAGATGAAATCTGAGAAGTGTTATCTTCCTTTGCATCTGCATCATCCATCACTATTCATCATGGTAGTAAGTTGTGTTGCCAGAATCCTTGACACGGGTATTGGTAAAACCTTGATGATTGTGGAAATGCTCAAGTTCTTGAGAGTATGCACAAGCACTACGTGTTATCATCATCTCTAACTGGGATTCCTCTCAGTTTCCGCGGCAATGCTATAACCCTTTCAAACAGTGAATCCACTCTCTATTGTTGGGTTCTTCCCCAGTTACCAGAATTATTCCTAGCATTTGCATTCTGTTCCTAGCTTGCACCGCCAATGTGCCATTCTACCATGGGTCTCTTCCATTTCCGGTGATAAGCAAATTCATCCACTACGTTGTCTTCAACAAGGTAATCCACATCATCCAAGTCCGAGCATGCCATTCTACCGACCCCCTCCAAACGATCGTTGTGAATTGCCTTATGCTGGTATGAAGAGTTTCAATGATCTTTGAATCAAAAGTAATTCTTTTTGCCACTTAAGGTAATAATCTACGACTCACCCTCCTCCAGGATGTTTCGTCGTGGTATCATGGCAACTCAACTCCTCGCTACGTTGACAACCATTTACCACCTTCTCAGGTGTGGAATTATTGTCTACCTAGTGAACCTCGTCACCTGCTCCACTCCATCCCTCTAGAGGTATGCTTCGTCTCTCAGCTCGAGAGATGTTGCTATGTCACATTCCGGGAGTTAATCCTGAGTTGTTCGACCTTCGAGAAGACCGATCCTTCCAGAGTTTTCCTTTCCTCTTCTTGTCATGATTAGCTGGAGTTCTCAGAGCAAGACGACAAGACAATGATGGTGAATGAATCAACGTTCAACTGAAGTGCACCCTGGATCGTGAAGATTATACTAGTTTGCGTTCCCCCTTCACCTTACCCCAAGCTTGAATCTCGGGACGAGATTTTTGTTTAGTGGGGGTGAGTTGTCACATCCCTAGTTCTGACAATGCCTAGTGCATGCATTAGAGTGTTACATCACGTTTAAATTTCATTTAAACCTGAGATGGGGATTGACTAAGCCCTAACACCAAATGAATTCAACTAGGGTCAAAATAAAACCTTTTTCATTGAACTCAAAATGTCCTCTAAAAATGTTCAACATTTCTGGTTTGAGGTGGAAGCATCTACCAAAAATGGTTTATATTTTTGCAGGGCATATTTGGTCACTGAATTAAACCATATTGTATTTGACTTTGGGCATTTAAATACTATAAATAATTTAAATGTTCAAATAAATGTTGGAAAATTGTTAGGGGTCACTGAAATAATTCAGAAAACACCCATAACTGTTTCCAGGATTTTATAAAATGATTTGATATTTTAAATCAAATCAAAAACAAATTGCAGAAAATAGAAAAGATAAAGCAGAACAGAAAAAAATAAAAGGAGTAGAACCTACCTGGCCCAGTTCCTCCAGCCACTTACCTGGTGGCCAACAGGACCGGCCCAGCGCGGCCCAGCCCAGCTCCCCACCGTCTTCAACCTCTGCCAGTAGGCAGAGGCGTGTCGACGCGCCTGCGCGCGAGCGCCACGCCACCAGGCTGCCTGCCTGCGTCCGAGGACAGCGCGACGCCGCGAATCCCCTCCTCGGTGTCGTCCCAGTCCGTCCGACTCGCTCACTCGATCCCCTGTTCTCTCCCTCGCCCTCCAGTCCCTTCCTCGAGCGCGACCGAACGTAGCCGTCGCCGCCGATGACGAGCACCGTAGCCATCGTGCACCCTAGGCCTCGCCCCGTGTCCAGCTGCTGAGAGAAGGTCTTCCTCATCTGCGCGCTCAAGATCAGAAGCCCGGGGCGCACTGCATCGCCGTCAGCATCATCGTCTTCCTCGCCGGCAACCATGGATCCCCGCCGTCGATTCGCGCCAAAGAGGGCCTCCCCGAGCCGTCCGAGCTGCTCAACGACTCCGTTGTGAGGACTCCTTCGTTTTCCCCCTCCTCTCCTGCTCGTTCCCGTGCCGTAGCCGCCATCCCCGCAAGCACCGAGCTCCGGCCATGGCCATTGCCGGCGAACCTCGCGCCTCGGAGCTCTTCCACTCATTTTAGTAGCTCCCGCGTGCTCGCCCAGTCCCTAGGATCCGGATGCGCCTGTCTGCTTTCTGGCTAATGCGCTGCAGCCCTCGCGCCCATGCAGCCGTAGCTCCGGCAGTCGCCCGGCCCGTCACCACCGCCCCTACACGCTGCCCCAGCACACACCGCGGTCACCACTGGATGCGCCGCATCGCGGGCTTTCTAGCGCGCCTAGCCGCAGCTCGAATCGTGCCCTGTGGGCGATTCCCGAGCCTCCGCCGCGTCTGGTCGTTGCCGGCGGCTAGACGCCGGTGGGTTAGGCCCCGCTGACCAGGGGTTTGACCCCCCTGGGTCGATGACAGGTGGGGCCAGCCCCCCCTGTTAATTAGTTTAGTCTATTTTAACTAATTACCCCCCTCTGCTGACACTGACATGCGGGCCCAGGCTCTAATTAAATTAGGTTAGTTAGTTAGTCACTGACGTGTGGACCCCACACGTCAGGTTTGACTCTGGGCGACCCAGTTGACCTGCTGACGTCATGATGATGTCAGGCTGACGCAATAAGTATTTCTGGATTTAAAAATAATCAGGAAATTCCAGAAAATTATATAAACTTCTAAAAATCATAGAAAATTAACCGTAACTCCAAATTAAATAAATTATATATGAAAAATTATCAGAAAAATTCAAGGAATCCATCTCTACCATTTTCATGCATGTTAGAACAACTTATAGCTGCTGTTTAGCACAAATCATATAAAGGGCATTTAATTAATCACATATGGAGTTTGAATTTGAATTTTAGATTCAAACCAACTTCATTTAATCTGGTTTTAGGTGCATTAGCTCAAAACACATTCATTTTGCCATGTCATGATCATGCATCATATTGTGCATTGCATTGATTGTGTTCCTTTCTGTGTTGCCGGTATTTGTCCCCTCTCGATAGATGTGATACCGATGACGTGATCGTTGACACTGATGAAGACTCAATGCTATCTTCAGAAGTGCCAGGCAAGCAACACCCCTTGTTCATTCCGATAAAATCCCACTCTCTCGCTCCTGCTCTCCTTTACTGCATTAGGACAACAACGATATACTTGTTACTTGCTGCGGTAGCTGAACCCCTTTATCCTTTGCATGACCTGTCATTGCCACAGTAAATAGATGAAACCCACTAGCATGAGTAGGAGTTGTTTGAGCCCTGTTGTGCCTACTCATTCATGCTTGTTTGTCATGCCTGCTACTGCTTAGAGTTGAGTCAGGTCTGATTCATCGGGGATGAATCAGAGGCGTGTGAACATGTCCTACTGTGTGTGAGCTAAGTGTGTGAACACGATTTGGTAAAGGTAGCGGTGAGAGGCCATGTAGGAGTACATGGTGGGTTGTCTCATTACAGCCGTCCTCAGGAACTGAGTTCTGTGTTTGTGATCCATGATCAGTTACTACCACACATTGGGCTCCGGGCGCTCCAAGCCCTCTCGACTTATTAATCAACTTGATCTCTGTCCAGGAGTTGCAACTAGTTTCTGGTGTTTGTAGGCAGTGTTAGTAGTCTACCAAGTGGCACCCGGTACAGGTGGGCTTGGGACAGACTAGGCACAGTGGCACATGTACCAAGTGGCACCCGGTTGGTGGGCTTGGGAACCCTGCACACATCGTTTGGGGCCGTAAGCGACACCCCGGCCGGATCTCCTTGCGGATGGAACCCGAATAGGCGATAAACCTGGACTAGGGACTTGTTCGGTTAGTCAGGTCGTGGCCGACTCCCTCGCCCGGCTTCCGCTTGAAGGTTGCCGAGGTACATGACGTGTATAGGGCGATAAGTGGCGAAAGCGTGTGTGAAGAAGTACACCCCTGCAGGGTTAACATCATCTATTCGAATAGCCGGATTCCTCGGATATGGAAACTTGGACCCCTTGTACAGTTCATAGACAAGTGAAAGTGGATACTCTAAAACACGCAAGATAAGCGTGAGTGCTATGGATGGCGTTCTCGTAGGGAGACGGGAGCGGATCCATAGTGGTGTATTGATATGGTGAATATGTGGACTCGTGTGCGCCACCTCAAAAGAGTTACTTGCAGTCGTAGTTCAGGTTAGCCACCGAGTCAAAGCTGGCTTGCTGCAGTTAAACTCCACCACCCCCCCTTGTTGATAATGATGCATGTGTAGATCGATCTGATGTAAGTCTTGCTGGGTACATTTGTACTCACGTTTGCCTATTTTATGTTTTTGCAGAGAGACTTCAGTCTCACTAGTAGTTCCGCTTGGACTTCGACGTTTAGCTTGATACCTCAGCTACGATCTTGAGCCCTTGGCAGGATCTGATAGATAGTCAGGCTTCTCAGCCGTTTTCATTTATAGATGTCTGTACTCAGACATGATAGCTTCCGCTTGTGCTTTGACTTGTATGCTCTGATTGTTGGGTCATGAGACCCATGTTTGTAATGTCTCGCTCCTCGGAGCCTATTGACTAAATTACTTGAGTCGTAGAGCCATTTTGTGATGCCATGTTGTATTGCACATATCGAGCATATTGTGTGTATGTTATTGAAATGCTTGGTATGTGTGGGATCTGACTATCTAGTTGTTTATCTTTAGTAGCCACTCTTACCGGGAAATGTCTCCTAGTGTTACCGCTGAGCCATGGTAGCTTGCTACTGCTCTGGAACACTTAGGCTGGCCGGCATGTGTCCTTCTTCGTTCCTGTGTCTGTCCCTTCGGGTAAATGTCACCATTTGAGTACCGGAGTCCTGTTAGCCCGCTACAGCCCGGTTTACCGGAGTCCTGCTAGCCCAGTGCTACAGCCCGGACCCACTTGCTGATGACCGACACGTTCGAAGCTGGGTCATGAATGCCTGTCCCTGTAAGTCTGTGCCACTTTGGGTTTACGACTAGTCATGTCAGCCCGGGCTCCTTATCATATGGATGCTAGCGACACTATCATATACGTGAGCCAAAAGGCGCAAACGGTCCCGAGCAAAGGTAAGGCGACACCCGTGGGGATACCGTGCGTGAGGCCGCAAAGTGATATGAGGTGTTACCGGCTAGATCGATGTGACATCGAGTCGAGGTCCTGACAACGGGGCCATTATCAGCCAAAACTACGAGTGTTGATGACCAACACGTAAACGCATCCCGGGGTTCGTTAGTAGTGGAAATCACTTCGGTACCCGAAAACGGTGAGTACTAGTCCAGGAAACGGACCAGAATTGGCAAAAATTGTGAGTGTTGACGACTGACAAGTAAAAGCACCCGAGGGTTCGACAACCATGGAAATCGCTTCGGGACCCCAAAACCGAGTAATAGTCCATGAAACGGGTCAGCATGGACAAAAACCGCGAGTGTGGATGACCGACACGTAAGCGCACCTTGGGGTTCGACAATTATGGAAATCGCTTTGGGACCCCAAAACGGTGAGCAATAGTGCACAAAACATGTCGGAATCGACAAAAACCGCGAGTGTTGATGATCGACTCGTAAACGCATCCCAGGGTTCGTTAATCATGGAAATAACCCGGGGAGCCCAAAACAGTGAGTGTCCACGAAACAGGCCAGAATCGGCCAAAACTGCGAGTGTTGATGACGGACACGTAAGCACATATCTGGGTTCAACAACTATGGAAATCATTTTGGGACCCCAAAACGGTGAGTAATAGTCCATGAAACGGGTCAAAATTGGCCAATACTGGGAGTGTTGACGATGGACACCTAAAATCACCCTGAGGATCGTCAATCGTGGAAATCGCTTTGGGACCCTAAAACGCTGAGTAATAGTGCACGAAATGGACCAGAATCGGCCAAGATTGTGAGTGTCGATTACCCACACGTAAACACTCCCCGGGGTTCGTTAATCGTGGAAATCATTTCGGGACACGAAAATGGTGAGTAATAGTCCAAGAGACGGACCAGAATTGGCCAAAATTGTGAGTGTTGATGACCAACATTTAAACGCACCCCGGGGTTCGACAACCATGGAAATCGCTTCGGGACCCCAAAATTGAGTAATAGACCATGAAACGGGTCAGAATCGAGAAAAACCGCGAGTGTGGATGACCGACACGTAAGCGCGCCTTGGGGTTCAACAATCACCGAAATCGCTTTGGGACCCCAAAACGGTGAGTAATAGTCCACAAAACGTGTCAAAATCGACAAAAACCGCGAGTGTTGATGATTGACACGTAAACGCATCCCAGGGTTTGTTAATCGTGGAAATCACCCCGGGACCCCAAAACAGTGAGTAATAGTCCACAAAACAGGCCAGAATCGGCCACACTGCGAGTGTTGATGACCGACATGTAAGCGCACCTTGGGGTTCGACAACCATGGAAATCACTTTGGGACCCCAAAACGGTGAGTAATAGTCCACGAAACGGTCAAGAATCAGCCAAAACTAAGAGTGTTGACGATGGACACGTAAACGCACCCAGAGGATCGTCAATCGTGGAAATCTCTTTGGGACCCTAGAACACTGAGTAATAGTGCATGAAATGGACCAGAATCGGCCAAAATTGTGAGTGTTGATTACGGACACATAAACACTCACCGGGGTTCATTAATTGTGGAAATCACTTCGGGACCCAAAAATGGTGAGTAATAGTACAAGAGACGGACCAGAATTGGCCAAATTTGTGAGTTTTGATGATCAACATGTAAACGCACCACGGGGTTCGACAACCATGGAAATCGCTTCGGGACCCCAAAATTGAGTAATAGTCCATGAAACGGGTCAGAATTGAGAAAAACCTTGAGTTTTGATGACCGATAGGTAAGCGCACCTTGGGGTTCGACAACCATGGAAAACACTTTGGGACCCCAAAACAGTGAGTAATAGTCCATGAAACGGTCAAGAATCAGCCAAAACTGAGAGTGTTGACACCCCGGGGTTCGACAACCATGGAAATCGCTTCAGGACCCCAAAATTAAGTAATAGTCCATGAAACGGGTCAGAATCGACAAAAATAGCGAGTGTTGATGACCGACACGTAAATGCACCCCGTGGTTCGTCAATCGTGGAAATCACTCCGGGACCCCAAAACAGTGAGTAATAGTCCATGAAACGGGGCCATTATCAGCCAAAACTACGAGTGTTGATGACCAACACGTAAACGCACCCCGGGGTTCGTTAGTCGTGGAAATCACTTCGGGACCCGAAAACGGTGAGTACTAGTCCAGGAAACGGACCAGAATTGGCAAAAATTGTGAGTGTTGACGACTGACAAGTAAACACACCCCAGGGTTCGACAACCATGGAAATCACTTCGGGATCCCAAAACTGAGTAATAGTCCCTGAAACGGGTCAGCATGGACAAACACCGCGAGTGTGGATGACCGACACGTAAGCGCACCTTGGGGTTCGACAATCATGGAAATCGCTTTGGGACCCCAAAACGGTGAGTAATAGTCCACGAAACATGTCAGAATCGACAAAAACCGCGAGTGTTGATGATCGACACGTAAACGCATCCCAGGGTTCGTTAATCATGGAAATCACCCCGGGACCCCAAAACAGTGAGTGTCCAAGAAACAGGCTAGAATCGGCCAAAACTGCGAGTGTTGATGACCGACACATAAGCTCACCTTGGGGTTCAACAACTATGGAAATCGTTTTGGGACGCCAAAACGGTGAGTAATAGTCCATGAAACGGGTCAAAATTGGCTAATACCGTGAGTGCTGACGATGGACACGTAAACGCACCCTGAGGATCGTCAATCGTGGAAATCGCTTTGGGACCCTAAAATGCTGAGTAATAGTGCACGAAATGGACCAGAATCGGCCAAAATTGTGAATGTTGATTACCCACACGTAAACGCACCCCGGGGTGCGTTAATCGTGGAAATCATTTCGGGACACGAAAATGGTGAGTAACAATCCAAGAAACGGACCAGAATTGGCCAAAATTGTGAGTGTTGACGACCAACATTTAAACGCACCCCGGGGTTTGACAACCAAGGAAATCGCTTCGGGACCCCAAAATTGAGTAATAGTCCATGAAACGGGTCAGAATCGTGAAAAACCGCGAGTGTGGATGACCGACATATAAGCGCACCTTGGGGTTCGACAATCACCGAAATCGCTTTGGGACCCCAAAACGGTGAGTAATAGTCCAAAAATGTGTCAGAATTGACAAAAACCGTGAGTGTTGATGATTGACACGTAACGCATCCCAGGGTTCGTTATTTGTGGAAATCACCCCAGGACCACAAAACAGTGAGTAATAGTCCATGAAACGGGACAGAATTGGCCAATACTGTGAGTGTCGATGATGGACATGTAAACGCACCCCGAGGATCGTCAATCATGGAAATCACCCCAAAATGCTGAGTAATAGTGCACGAAATGGACCAGAATCGGCCAGAATTGTGAGTGTTGATTACCGACACGTAAACGCACCCCGGGGTTCGTTAAGCATGGAAATCATTTCGGGACTCGAAAATGGTGAGTAATAGTCCAAGAGACGGACCAGAATTGGCCAAATTTGGGAGTGTTGATGACCAACATGTAAGCGCACCCCAGGGTTCGACAACCATGGAAATCGCTTCGAGACCCCAAAATTGAGTAATAGTCCATGAAACGGGTTAGAATCGAGAAAAACCCAAAACGGTGAGTAATAGTCCACGAAACGGGCAAAAATCAGCCAAAACTGCGAGTGTTGGCACCCTGGGGTTTGACAACCATGAAAATCGCTTCGAGACCCCAATATTGAGTAATAGTCCACGAAACGGGTCAGAATCAACAAAAACAGCGAGTGTTGATGAACGACACGTAAACGCACCCCGTGGTTCGTCAATCGTGGAAATCACTCCAGGACCACAAAACAGTGAGTAATAGTCCATGAATCCGGCCAGTATCAGCCAAAACTACGAGTGTTGATAACCGACATGTAAACACACCCCGGGGTTCGTTAGTCGTGGAAATCACTTCGGGACCCGAAAACGGTGAGTAATAGTCCAGGAAACGGACCAGAATTGGCAAAAATTGTGAGTGTTGACGACTGACAAGTAAACGCACCCCAGAGTTCGACAACCATGGAAATCGCTTTGGGACCCCAAAACTGAGTAATAGTCCACGAAACGGGTCAGCGTGGACAAAAACCGCGAGTGTGGATGACCGACACATAAGCGCACCTTGGGGTTCGACAATCATGGAAATCGCTTTGGGACCCCAAAACGCTGAGTAATAGTCCACGAAACATGTCAGAATCGACAAAAACCGTGAGTGTTGATGATCGACACGTAACGCATCCCAAGGTTCGTTAATTGTGGAAATCACCCCGGGACCCCAAAACAGTGAGTAATAGTCCACAAAACAGGCCAGAATCAGCCAAAACTGCGAGTGTTCATGATCGACACGTAAGTGCACCTTGGGGTTCAACTACTATGAAAATCGCTTTGGGACCCCAAAACGATGAGTAATAGTCCATGAAACGGGACAGAATTGGCCAATACTGTGAGTGTCGATGATGGACATGTAAATGCACCCCGAGGATCGTCAATCATGGAAATGGCTTTGGGACCCCAAAAAGCTGAGTAATAGTGCACGAAATAGACCAGAATCGGCCAAAATTGTGAGTGTTGATTACCGACACGTAAACGCACCCCGGGGTTCGTTAAGCGTGGAAATCACTTCGGGACTAGAAAATGGTGAGTAATAGTCCAAGAGACGGACCAGAATTGGCCAAATTTGTGAGTGTTGATGACCAACATGTAAACGCACCCCGGGGTTCGACAACCATGGAAATCGCTTCGAGACCCCAAAATTGAGTAATACTCCAAGAAACGGGTCAGAATCGAGAAAAAACGCGAGTGTTGATGACCGACACGCAAGCGCACCTTGGGGTTCGACAACCATGGAAATCGCCTTGGGACCCCAAACCGGTGAGTAATAGTCCACGAAACGGGCAAAAATCAGCCAAAACTGCGAGTGTTGGCACCCCGGGGTTTGACAACCATGGAAATCACTTCGAGACCCCAATATTGAGTAATAGTCCACGAAACGGGTCAGAATCGACAAAAACACCGAGTGTTGATGACCGACATGTAAACGCACCCCGTGGTTCGTCAATCGTGGAAATCACTCCAGGACCACAAAATAGTGAGTAATAGTCCATGAAACGGGCCAGTATCAGCCAAAACTACGAGTGTTGATAACCGACATGTAAACGCACCCCGGGGTTCGTTAGTCATGGAAATCACTTCGGGACCCGAAAATGGTGAGTAATAGTCCAGGAAACGGACCAGAATTGGCAAAAATTGTGAGTGTTGACGACTGACAAGTAAACGCACCCCAGGGTTCGACAAACATGGAAATCGCTTTGGGACCCCAAAACTGAGTAATAGTCCATGAAACGGGTCAGCATGGACAAAAACCGCGAGTGTGGATGACCGACACGTAAGCGCACCTTGGGGTTCGACAATCATGGAAATCGGTTTGGGACCCCAGAACGGTGAGTACTAGTCCACGAAACATGTCAGAATCGACAAAAACCATGAGTGTTGATGATCGACACGTAACGCATCCCAGGGTTCGTTAATTGTGGAAATCACCCCGGGACCCCAAAACAATGAGTAATGGTCCACGAAACAGGCCAGAATCAGCCAAAACTGCGAGTGTTCATGACCGACACATAAGCGCACCTTGGGGTTCAACAACTATGAAAATCGCTTCGGGACCCCAAAACGGTGAGTAATAGTCCATGAAACGGGACAGAATTGGCCAATACTGTGAGTGTCGATGATGGACATGTAAATGCACCCCGAGGATCGTCAATCATGGAAATCGCTTTGGGACCCCAAAACGCTGAGTAATAGTGCATGAAATGGTCCAGAATCGGCCAAAATTGTGAGTGTTGATTACCGACACGTAAACGCACCCGGGGTTCGTTAAGCGTGGAAATCACTTCGGGACTCGAAAATGGTGAGTAATAGTCCAAGAGACGGACCAGAGTTGGCCAAATTTGTGAGTGTTGATGACCAACATGTAAAGCACCCCGGGGTTCGACAACCATGGAAATCGCTTCGAGACCCCAAAATTGAGTAATACTCCGAGAAACGGGTCAGAATCGAGAAAAACCGTGAGTGTTGATGACCGACACGCAAGTGCACCTTGGGGTTCGACAACCATGGAAATCGCCTTGGGACCCCAAACCGGTGAGTAATAGTCCACGAAACGGGCAAAAATCAGCCAAAACTGCGAGTGTTGGCACCCCGGGGTTTGACAACCATGGAAATCGCTTCGAGACCCCAATATTGAGTAATAGGCCACGAAACGGGTCAGAATCAACAAAAACAGCGAGTGTTGATGACCGACACGTAAACGCACCCCGTGGTTCGTCAATCGTGGAAATCACTCCAGGACCACAAAACAGTGAGTAATAGTCCATGAAACGGGCCAGTATCAGCCAAAACTACGAGTGTTGATGACCGACACGTAAACGCACCCCGGGGTTCGTTAGTCGTGGAAATCACTTCGGGACCCGAAAACGGTGAGTAATAGTCCAGG
>NW_021266042.1:21683-21958 GCF_002162155.2 Triticum dicoccoides
GAAACGGGTCAGCGTGGACAAAAACCGCGAGTGTGGATGACCGACACATAAGCGCACCTTGGGGTTCGACAATCATGGAAATCGCTTTGGGACCCCAAAACGCTGAGTAATAGTCCACGAAACATGTCAGAATCGACAAAAACCGTGAGTGTTGATGATCGACACGTAACGCATCCCAAGGTTCGTTAATTGTGGAAATCACCCCGGGACCCCAAAACAGTGAGTAATAGTCCACAAAACAGGCCAGAATCAGCCAAAACTGCGAGTGTTCATGA
>NW_021266042.1:21968-27624 GCF_002162155.2 Triticum dicoccoides
ACAAAAACAGCGAGTGTTGATGACCGACACGTAAACGCACCCCGTGGTTCGTCAATCGTGGAAATCACTCCAGGACCACAAAACAGTGAGTAATAGTCCATGAAACGGGCCAGTATCAGCCAAAACTACGAGTGTTGATGACCGACACGTAAACGCACCCCGGGGTTCGTTAGTCGTGGAAATCACTTCGGGACCCGAAAACGGTGAGTAATAGTCCAGGCAACGGACCAGAATTGGCAAAAATTGTGAGTGTTGACGACTGACAAGTAAACGCACCCAGGGTTCGACAACCATGGAAATCGCTTTGGGACCCCAAAACTGAGTAATAGTCCATGAAACGGGTCAGCATGGACAAAAACCGCGAGTGTGGATGACCGACACATAAGCGCACCTTGGCGTTCGACAATCATGGAAATCGCTTTGGGACCCCAAAACGCTGAGTAATAGTCCACGAAACATGTCAGAATCGACAAAAACCGTGAGTGTTGATGATCGACACGTAACGCATCCCAGGGTTCGTTAATTGTGGAAATCACCCCGGGACCCCAAAACAGTGAGTAATAGTCCACAAAACAGGCCAGAATCAACCAAAACTGCGAGTGTTCATGATCGACACGTAAGCGCACCTTGGGGTTCAACTACTATGAAAATCGCTTTGGGACCCCAAAACGGTGAGTAATAGTCCATGAAATGGGACAGAATTGGCCAATACTGTGAGTGTCGATGATGGACATGTAAATGCACCCCGAGGATCGTCAATCATGGAAATGGCTTTGGGACCCCAAAAAGCTGAGTAATAGTGCACGAAATAGACCAGAATCGGCCAAAATTGTGAGTGTTGATTACCGACACGTAAACGCACCCTGGGGTTCGTTAAGCGTGGAAATCACTTCGGGACTCGAAAATGGTGAGTAATAGTCCAAGAGACGGACCAGAATTGGCCAAATTTGTGAGTGTTGATGACCAACATGTAAACGCACCCCGGGGTTCGACAACCATGGAAATCGCTTCGAGACCCCAAAATTGAGTAATACTCCAAGAAACGAGTCAGAATCGAGAAAAAACGCGAGTGTTGATGACCGACACGCAAGCGCACCTTGGGGTTCGACAACCATGGAAATCGCCTTGGGACCCCAAACCGGTGAGTAATAGTCCACGAAACGGGCAAAAATCAGCCAAAACTGCGAGTGTTGGCACCCCGGGGTTTGACAACCATGGAAATCACTTCGAGACCCCAATATTGAGTAATAGTCCACGAAACGGGTCAGAATCGACAAAAACAGCGAGTGTTGATGACCGACACGTAAACGCACCCCGTGGTTCGTCAATCGTGGAAATCACTCCAGGACCACAAAATAGTGAGTAATAGTCCATGAAACGGGCCAGTATCAGCCAAAACTACGAGTGTTGATGACCGACATGTAAACGCACCCCGGGGTTCGTTAGTCGTGGAAATCACTTCGGGACCCGAAAATGGTGAGTAATAGTCCAGGAAACGGACCAGAATTGGCAAAAATTGTGAGTGTTGACGACTGACAAGTAAACGCACCCCAGGGTTCGACAACCATGGAAATCGCTTTGGGACCCCAAAACTGAGTAATAGTCCATGAAACGGGTCAGCATGGACAAAAACCGCGAGTGTGGATGACCGACATGTAAGCGCACCTTGGGGTTCGACAATCATGGAAATCGGTTTGGGACCCCAAAACGGTGAGTAATAGTCCACGAAACATGTCAGAATCGACGAAAACCGTGAGTGTTGATGATCGACACGTAACGCATCCCAGGGTTCGTTAATTGTGGAAATCACCCCGAGACCCCAAAACAATGAGTAATGGTCCACGAAACAGGCCAGAATCAGCCAAAACTGCGAGTGTTCATGACCGACACGTAAGCGCACCTTGGGGTTCAACAACTATGAAAATCGCTTCGGGACCCCAAAACGGTGAGTAATAGTCCATGAAACGGGACAGAATTGGCCAATACTGTGAGTGTCGATGATGGACATGTAAATGCACTCCGAGGATCGTCAATCATGGAAATCGCTTTGGGACCCCAAAACGCTGAGTAATAGTGCATGAAATGGATCAGAATCGGCCAAAATTGTGAGTGTTGATTACCGACACGTAAACGCACCCCGAGGTTCGTTAAGCGTGGAAATCACTTCGGGACTCGAAAATGGTGAGTAATAGTCCAAGAGATGGACCGGAATTGGCCAAATTTGTGAGTGTTGATGACCAACATGTAAACGCACCCCGGGGTTCGACAACCATGGAAATCACTTCGAGACCCCAAAATTGAGTAATACTCCGAGAAACGGGTCAGAATCAAGAAAAACGGCGAGTGTTGATGACCGACACGCAAGAACACCTTGGGGTTCGACAACCATGGAAATCGCCTTGGGACCCCAAACCAGTGAGTAATAGTCCACGAAACGGGCAAAAATCAGCCAAAACTGCGAGTGTTGGCACCCCGGGGTTTGACAACCATGGAAATCACTTTGGGACCCCAATATTGAGTAATAGTCCACGAAACGGGTCAGAATCGACAAAAACAGCGAGTGTTGATGACCGACACGTAAACGCACCCCGTGGTTCGTCAATCATGGAAATCACTCCAGGACCACAAAACAGTGAGTAATAGTCCATCAAACGGACCAGAATTGGCAAAATTTGTGAGTGTTGACGACTGACCAGTAAACGCACCCCAGGGTTCGACAACCATGGAAATCGCTTTGGGACCCCAAAACTGAGTAATAGTCCATGATACGGGTCAGCATGGACAAAAACCGCGTGTGTGGATGACCGACACGTAAGCGCACCTTGGGGTTCGACAATCATGGAAATCGGTTTGGGACCCCAAAACGGTGAGTAATAGTCCACGAAACATGTCAGAATCGACAAAAAGCGTGAGTGTTGATGATCGACACGTAACGCATCCCAGGGTTCGTTAATTGTGGAAATCACCCCTGGACCCCAAAACAGTGAGTAATAGTCCACGAAACAGGCCAGAATCAGCCAAAACTGCGAGTGTTCATGACCGACACGTAATCGCACCTTGGGGTTCAACAACTATGAAAATCGCTTCGGGACCCCAAAACGGTGAGTAATAGTCCATGAAACGGGACAGAATTGGCCAATACTGTGAGTGTCGATGATGGACATGTAAATGCACCCAGAGGATCGTCAATCATGGAAATCGCTTTGGGACCCCAAAACGCTGAGTAATAGTGCACGAAGTGGACCAGAATCGGCCAAAATTGTGAGTGTTGATTACCGACACGTAAACGCACCCGGGGTTCGTTAAGCGCGGAAATCACTTCGGGACTCGAAAATGGTGAGTAATAGTCCAAGAGACGGACCAGAATTGTCCAAATTTGTGAGTGTTGATGACTAACATGTAAACGCACCCCGGGGTTCGACAACCATGGAAATCGCTTCGAGACCCCAAAATTGAGTAATACTCCGAGAAACGGGTCAGAATCGAGAAAGGCCGTGAGTGTTGATGACCGACACACAAGCGCACCTTGGGGTTCGACAACCATGGAAATCGCCTTGGGACCCCAAACCAGTGATTAATAGTCCACGAAACGGGCAAAAATCAGCCAAAACTGCGAGTGTTGGCACCCCGGGGTTTGACAACCATGGAAATCGCTTCGAGACCCCAATATTGAGTAATAGTCCACGAAACGGGTCAGAATCGAGAAAAACAGCGAGTGTTGATGACCGACACGTAAACGCACCCCGTGGTTCGTCAATCATGGAAATCACTCCAGGACCACAAAACAGTGAGTAATAGTCCATGAAACGGGCCAGTATCAGCCAGAACTACGAGTGTTGATGACCGACACGTAAACGCACCCCGGGGTTCGTTAGTCGTGGAAATCACTTCGGGACCCGAAAACCGTGAGTAATATTCCAGGAAACGGACCAGAATTGGCAAAATTTGTGAGTGTTGACGACTGACCAGTAAACGCACCCCAGGGTTCGACAACCATGGAAATCGCTTTGGGACCCCAAAACTGAGTAATAGTCCATGATACGGGTCAGCATGGACAAAAACCGCGTGTGTGGATGACCGACACGTAAGCGCACCATGGGGTTCGACAATCATGGAAATCGGTTTGGGACCCCAAAACGGTGAGTAATAGTCCACGAAACATGTCAGAATCGACCTTAAAGCGTGAGTGTTGATGATCGACACGTAACGCATCCCAGGGTTCGTTAATTGTGGAAATCACCCTTGGACCCCAAAATAGTGAGTAATAGTCCACGAAACAGGCCAGAATCAGCCAAAACTGCGAGTGTTCATGACCGACACGTAATCGCACCTTGGGGTTCAACAACTATGAAAATCGCTTCGGGACCCCAAAACAGTGAGTAATAGTCCATGAAACGGGACAGTATTGGCCAATACTGTGAGTGTCGATGATGGACATGTAAATGCACCCCGAGGATCGTCAATCATGGAAATCGCTTTGGGACCCCAAAACGCTGAGTAATAGTGCACGAAGTGGACCAGAATCGGCCAAAATTGTGAGTGTTGATTACCGACACGTAAACGCACCCTGGGGTTCGTTAAGCGTGGAAATCACTTCGGGACTCGAAAATGGTGAGTAATAGTCCAAGAGACGGACCAGAATTGGCCAAATTTGTGAGTGTTGATGACCAACATGTAAACGCACCCCGGGGTTCTACAACCATGGAAATCGCTTCGAGACCCCAAAATTGAGTAATACTCCAAGAAACGAGTCAGAATCGAGAAAAAACGCGAGTGTTGATGACCGACACGCAAGCGCACCTTGGGGTTCGACAACCATGGAAATCGCCTTGGGACCCCAAACCGGTGAGTAATAGTCCACGAAACGGGCAAAAATCAGCCAAAACTGCGAGTGTTGGCACCCCGGGGTTTGACAACCATGGAAATCACTTCGAGACCCCAATATTGAGTAATAGTCCACGAAACGGGTCAGAATCGACAAAAACAGCGAGTGTTGATGACCGACACGTAAACGCACCCCGTGGTTCGTCAATCGTGGAAATCACTCCAGGACCACAAAATAGTGAGTAATAGTCCATGAAACGGGCCAGTATCAGCCAAAACTACGAGTGTTGATGACCGACATGTAAACGCACCCCGGGGTTCGTTAGTCGTGGAAATCACTTCGGGACCCGAAAATGGTGAGTAATAGTCCAGGAAACGGACCAGAATTGGCAAAAATTGTGAGTGTTGACGACTGACAAGTAAACGCACCCCAGGGTTCGACAACCATGGAAATCGCTTTGGGACCCCAAAACTGAGTAATTGTCCATGAAACGGGTCAGCATGGACAAAAACCGCGAGTGTGGATGACCGACATGTAAGTGCACCTTGGGGTTCGACAATCATGGAAATCGGTCTGGGACCCCAAAACGGTGAGTAATAGTCCACGAAACATGTCAGAATCGACAAAAAGCGTGAGTGTTGATGATCGACACGTAACGCATCCCAGGGTTCGTTAATTGTGGAAATCACCCCTGGACCCCAAAACAGTGAGTAATAGTCCACGAAACAGGCCAGAATCAGCCAAAACTGCGAGTGTTCATGACCGACACGTAATCGCACCTTGGGGTTCAACAACTATGAAAATCGCTTCGGGACCCCAAAACGGTGAGTA
>NW_021266043.1:0-1825 GCF_002162155.2 Triticum dicoccoides
AGGAAGGTAAAACAAGCATAACTTCAAAACTTTAAGCACATAGAGAGGAAACTTGATATTATTGCAATTCCTACAAGCATATATTCCTCCCTCATAATAATTTTCAGTAGCATCATGAATGAATTCAACAATATAACCAGCACCTAAAACATTCTTTTCATGATCTACAAGCATAGAAAATTTACTACTCTCCACACAAGCAAAATTCTTCTCATGAATAATAGTGGGAGCAAACTCAACAAAATAACTATCATGTGATTGAAAATTAAGATCAAGATGACAAGTTTCATGGTTATCATTATTCTTTAAGGCTTACGTGTCATCACAATAATCATCATAGATAGGAGTCATGCTTTCATCGTAACAAATTTGCTCATCAAAACTTGGGGGACAAAAAATATCATCTTCATCAAACATAGCTTCCCCAAGCTTGTGGCTTTGCATATCATTAACATCATGGATATTCAAGGAATTCATACTAACAACATTGCAATCATTCTCATCATTCAAATATTTAGTGCCAAACATTTTATAGATTTCTTCTTCTAGCACTTGAGCACAATTATCCTTTCCATCATACTCACGAAAGATATTAAAAAGGTGAAGCGTATGAGACAAACTCAATTCCATTTTTTAGTTTTCTTTTATAAACTTAAACTAGTGATAAAACAAGAAACTAAAAGACTCGATTGCAAGATCTAAAGATATACCTTCAAGCACTCACCTCCCTGACAACGCCGCCAGAAAAGAGCTTCATGTCTACTACACAACATTCTTCTTGTAGACGTTGTTGGGCCTCCAAGTGCAGAGGTTTGTAGGACAGTAGCAAATTTCCCTCAAGTGGATGACCTAAGGTTTATCAATCCGTAGGAGGCGTA
This sequence comes from Triticum dicoccoides, assembly GCF_002162155.2. NCBI lineage: Eukaryota > Viridiplantae > Streptophyta > Magnoliopsida > Poales > Poaceae > Triticum > Triticum dicoccoides. The sequence goes on from NW_021266043.1 coordinate 879, forward strand.
GGATGAAGATGGTCTCTCTCAAGCAACCCTGCAACCAAATAACAAAGAGTCTCTTGTGTCCCCAACACACCCAATACAATGGTAAATTGTATAGGTGCACTAGTTCAGCGAAGAGATGGTGATACAAGTAGTATATGGATGGTAGATAAAGGTTTTTGTAATCTTAAAATATAAAAACAGCAAGGTAACTAATGATAAAAGTGAGCGTAAACGGTATTGCAATGTGTGGAAATAAGGCCTAGGGTTCATACTTTCGCTAGTGCAAGTTCCCTCAACAATACTAACATAATTGGATCACATAACTATCCCTCAACATGCAACAAAGAGTCACTCCAAAGTCACTAATAGCGGAGAACGAACGAAGAGATTATGGTAGGATACGAAACCACCTCAAAGTTATTCTTTCCAATCAATCCGTTGGGATATTCCTATAAGTGTCACAAACAGCCCTAGAGTTCGTACTAAAATAACACCTTAAGACACAAATCAACCAAAACCCTAATGTCACCTAGATACTCCAATGTCACCTCAAGTATCCGTGGGTATGATTATACGATATGCATCACACAATCTCAGATTCATCTATTCAACCAACACATAGGACCTCAAAGAGTGCCCCAAAGTTCCTACCGGAGAATCACGACGAAAACGTGTGCCAACCCCTATGCATAGGTTCATGGGCGGAACCCGCAAGTTGGTCACCAAAACATACATCAAGTGAATCACGTGGTATCCCATTATCACCACAGATACCCACGACAAGACATACATCAAGTGTTCTCAAATCTTTAAAGACTCAATCCGATAAGATAACTTTAAAGGGGAAACTCAATTCATTACAAGAGAGTAGAGGGGGGAAGAAACATCATAGGATCCAAATATAATAGAAAAGCTCGCGATACATCAAGATCGTAACACCTCAAGAACACGAGAGAGAGAGAGAGAGA
>NW_021266044.1:0-1825 GCF_002162155.2 Triticum dicoccoides
AGGAAGGTAAAACAAGCATAACTTCAAAACTTTAAGCACATAGAGAGGAAACTTGATATTATTGCAATTCCTACAAGCATATATTCCTCCCTCATAATAATTTTCAGTAGCATCATGAATGAATTCAACAATATAACCAGCACCTAAAACATTCTTTTCATGATCTACAAGCATAGAAAATTTACTACTCTCCACACAAGCAAAATTCTTCTCATGAATAATAGTGGGAGCAAACTCAACAAAATAACTATCATGTGATTGAAAATTAAGATCAAGATGACAAGTTTCATGGTTATCATTATTCTTTAAGGCTTACGTGTCATCACAATAATCATCATAGATAGGAGTCATGCTTTCATCGTAACAAATTTGCTCATCAAAACTTGGGGGACAAAAAATATCATCTTCATCAAACATAGCTTCCCCAAGCTTGTGGCTTTGCATATCATTAACATCATGGATATTCAAGGAATTCATACTAACAACATTGCAATCATTCTCATCATTCAAATATTTAGTGCCAAACATTTTATAGATTTCTTCTTCTAGCACTTGAGCACAATTATCCTTTCCATCATACTCACGAAAGATATTAAAAAGGTGAAGCGTATGAGACAAACTCAATTCCATTTTTTAGTTTTCTTTTATAAACTTAAACTAGTGATAAAACAAGAAACTAAAAGACTCGATTGCAAGATCTAAAGATATACCTTCAAGCACTCACCTCCCTGGCAACGGCGCCAGAAAAGAGCTTCATGTCTACTACACAACGTTCTTCTTGTAGACGTTGTTGGGCCTCCAAGTGCAGAGGTTTGTAGGACAGTAGCAAATTTCCCTCAAGTGGATGACCTAAGGTTTATCAATCCGTAGGAGGCGTAGGATGAAGATGGTCTCTCTCAAGCAACCCTGCAACCAAATAACAAAGAGTCTCTTGTGTCCCCAACACACCCAATACAATGGTAAATTGTATAGGTGCACTAGTTCAGCGAAGAGATGGTGATACAAGTAGTATATGGATGGTAGATAAAGGTTTTTGTAATCTTAAAATATAAAAACAGCAAGGTAACTAATGATAAAAGTGAGCGTAAACGGTATTGCAATGTGTGGAAATAAGGCCTAGGGTTCATACTTTCGCTAGTGCAAGTTCCCTCAACAATACTAACATAATTGGATCACATAACTATCCCTCAACATGCAACAAAGAGTCACTCCAAAGTCACTAATAGCGGAGAACGAACGAAGAGATTATGGTAGGATACGAAACCACCTCAAAGTTATTCTTTCCAATCAATCCGTTGGGATATTCCTATAAGTGTCACAAACAGCCCTAGAGTTCGTACTAAAATAACACCTTAAGACACAAATCAACCAAAACCCTAATGTCACCTAGATACTCCAATGTCACCTCAAGTATCCGTGGGTATGATTATACGATATGCATCACACAATCTCAGATTCATCTATTCAACCAACACATAGGACCTCAAAGAGTGCCCCAAAGTTCCTACCGGAGAATCACGACGAAAACGTGTGCCAACCCCTATGCATAGGTTCATGGGCGGAACCCGCAAGTTGGTCACCAAAACATACATCAAGTGAATCACGTGGTATCCCATTATCACCACAGATACCCACGACAAGACATACATCAAGTGTTCTCAAATCTTTAAAGACTCAATCCGATAAGATAACTTTAAAGGGGAAACTCAATTCATTACAAGAGAGTAGAGGGGGGAAGAAACATCATAGGATCCAAATATAATAGAAAAGCTCGCGATACATCAAGATCGTAACACCTCAAGAACACGAGAGAGAGAGAGAGAGA
>NW_021266045.1:0-1895 GCF_002162155.2 Triticum dicoccoides
TGGAAAATAAAGCCCAATATAGTCCAAAACAGTAGATAAAGTAGCATGGAGCAATCAAAAATTATAGATACGTTGGAGACGTATCAATACACAAGAACATTAGTTTGATGTAAGAACGTGGCTAATACACAGATGTACTAGTATGTACCAAAAATAGAAAGGCATGTCATATTCAAAGGTATAATGTGTAAGCTAAGCAGATGCAATTTAACCAAATTGGAAGCAATACAAGCTAGACATCCGACTGGAGTGGTGAGCATGATCATCTAGGACCAGAGAGCCTGGTGGGAGGCAGGCTACTTTGCCACCATCACGGCTTTTTAGTTGGCTTCCAGGTGATGCCTGTCTTTGCTGGGCTTGTCACTGGCTCGGCCAATGCCCTGACTAGCTATTTGCCTTCTAGTGCTCACGGGATGGTGGTTCATGTAAAAAATATCTTTCCTTATCTTAATAAATACCGACTTCGGCCTTTTGAATACAAGCTAGACACCATATGGAACATGCAACCACATATGACACTTCGAAGTTAAAGCAAGCACCTGGGATGGTGGTTCATTACGAGCGAGGTCATCAACTCCAGATCTACGTTTATCGTCTCCATCTGCTGACACTGTACCCTTTATAGCATTGTAACGTGTCGTGCCTAGCCGCATAGAAAGCTGGCACGACTTGTCTGTTTTCTTTTTTGCTTCTCTCAAGGCAGACTCTGAAATACCCTTGCATAAAAACACAATAGTGAGAGTATGGGTGAAGTGTGTGCAGAACTAGTGCACTGTAAAAGCAGCAGATAGCAGGTGGCTGGAAAATAAATGACAGGAGACATATGATAGCTCTAAAACATTGCATGGCAAACAAAATTAGATTCTACTCCGTATGATTTTGTAATATATGAGCATAGGAAATGCAGGTACTCCTCCAGCACACCACCACATGTGGTCATATCTAAGATAACAGTCGACTAAAAATAAATAGGTCAGTCGATTTTTTAATGAACCGTCCGATCTATAAGGAACGGGCAGATGGCCTTCGTCTACCTCCCACCAGTCACTGTTGACGATCTTTCTCGAACCGCTAGCGGCCCAGACCCCTGCCTCCGCCGCCCCACCCTCCCCTCGACCTCACACCACCGCCGTGCTTGGCAGCGCCCCAAGGCCATCCCTTTAATCTCGGCCAACCTCCAGAACGGGCGCCAGTAGCTCTAGGCCCCACACGCCCCTAAGATAAACAGCAAGGCGCTGCTTCCCTGACATAATAGGCGTACTAGCGCCTGTTACGCTAGGGAATGCTTCCGTTAATTGGGAATCAACTGACCAGAAATTGAAATTCATGGGGGCGACGGACCTCTAGCTCAGGTGAAATAGTATATGAGGAGAAACCTTGTGCATCGTGAGTTACTAGGAACATCTAGTATGAAGAAGAAGCGGTCAACTAGTATCTTCTATGGGATGAATACCATGCAAGCAGACACGTAAGATTTGCACGAATAAGGGAAGAGGAGTACCCTTATCGGTTGCCAGTGTGGTGTCGATATGTCGCGGCGATCTTCTTGTTTTTCCCGGGGGAACCGATGTTTTTGAGAGCCGTGGATCCTTGGACAAAACCATGGCCAAATTGTTGACTGTGTTGCCATGGCCGTATATCGGCGGAGGGGAAGCAGATCCAAGGCGGCGAAGGACGACGTAGCAGGAACAGCTCCGGTGCGGTGAAAGGTGGCGAAGTTGGAGCAGCAGCGGTGAGGCGCAAGACAGCATGGTTGAACTGGCTCAGGTACGTATGGCTCGGCCTCGGCTTCAACTACTAGCCGTGGAGGGCGTTGCGGTTGAGGTTGCGGTGGACGACAACATCGGGGTATGGGCCCCGGCGTGATGGAGCAGGGCGGCGGTTGATGGGTTGGA
>NW_021266046.1:0-1311 GCF_002162155.2 Triticum dicoccoides
TACCGGGTCATCAAAGGACAAACATCATAACTCTTGGAAAGTTGTCCCATCCATCATATCCGACCGAGATTCATATCCAATTGGTGTCATGATACCTCAGACTCAGGGGGTCCGAGAGGAAAAGGTGCATCACAAATCGACGAAATGACATTGCAAGCTTCTCGGGAAATGAACTATGGGAGCGGGTTTCTGAAGCAATAGTTCACCATTAAACCAAGGAGAGGACAAGGAGGTGTCTGGTGAACTCAGCGGCAATTCACCGATATTCCCAAAAGATGGATTTCCACCATTAGGTGAACAAGGAGATAACATTTGTCAGATCAAATGATATAAGGAAGTATGCTCGAGGAAAACATACACAAGTAAACATTGGTTGAAAGGTGCGCCCGAAATATGGGTTGGGTTGCACGACCAATGTCAGAATGGTGATTCAGTAATCAATAGCCTAAGAATAAACTTTCGACCATTAACTTCAAAAATAGGGTTGCTAGAAGGAAAGAATCCAAACAACACCGTTCACTCGTTGGAATTAACACGGGGACCAAGAAAGAATGGTGATGGTGAGAGGTATTTCCATGTCAAGAATTCTCAAGAGGTGGAACAAATCTCAGAACATTCTCGACATAAGGGATGGTAATACTCCAAGGTAAAGAAGAACAATTGCAGGATAGCAAGGAACTCAAGGTATAACACCAAACATGAACAAGCTTGTGTTGGTGGGAAGGCAATAAAGTGGTCGATGATAATACAATTCATCGAGGGCAAGGATGGTATTTCTCATCATGAATTCAATTGATATCCTGGATGAACTCAGAATGTTGATGATCACGACACCTTTGTCGCGAGAGTTCATGAAGATGTAATCGATCGGCGATGACATCAAGCACCTTTGTCGCGAGAGTTCATGAAGATGTAATCGATCGGCGACGACATCAAGTCAAAGTAATGATGAAGTGAAAGGTTATTGGAACCAAGGGTACAACACAAACTTGAAATCTAGCTCGTTGTTCAAGGCGAAATGATATGACGAGGAAGATCGACGTAAGCTTAGCTATCGTCGCAAATTGGTGCTCCGAGAATAAGGACCAGGTAGCACAGTTAGAATCATCACGGCAATGATGTAGCCAAACAGGCTAGGAATGGCGTGATCGGGTACAAACTCATACTTATAGAAGCTTACTGAAGAGTTGTTGAACCGTAGAGCGGACTCGGTTCAGTTATCGGTGTCTTTGAGTGTTTAATAACTCAGAGCCCGTGAAAAATTGGAATCAGTGGTAAGGTAGCACTTGATGAAGAACTCATAAGAAGTTA
>NW_021266047.1:0-899 GCF_002162155.2 Triticum dicoccoides
TGGATTTCTTCAATACTTTGACACTATAGGAACCCTCGACCCTGAAACCTTCGACCCTTGACCCCTTAACGACCCTCGACCCTCTACCCTAGTTCCCGACCCTCGACCCCTCGGCGATCCTCGACACCCTCGTTATATCGACAACGACGCAACATACATATACATGGGAAAATAATGTTATCGGGGAGGGGGTATCGGTACCCCCCCCCCTCGTGTCAAAGTTTCTTCTTTCTCCTCTATTCCTTTCTTTCTTCTTCTCCTCTTCTTTTCTTCTTATCCCTCGAGAAAGGAAAATAAGGAAAAGGAAGAAAAGAGGAAGAAGGAAGAAGGAAGAAGAAGAAGAAAAAAAAGAAGAAAAAAAAAGAGGAGAAGAAGAAAACAATAGAGGAGAAGAAGAAAAATAGAAAAAAAATTCTATTTTTTCTTCTTCTCCTCTATTCTTTTCTTCTTCTCCTCTTCTTTTTCTTCTTTTTTCTTCTTCTTATTTATTTCTCCTCTTCTTCCTATCCCCTCTTCTTCTCCTTTCTTCCTCTTCTTTTTTCCTTTTTCCTCTCATTCTTTTTCTTCTTCTTGTATTGCTTGTTTTTTTTGCATATGACCATTCATACATTTTCTTTGCATATGCTTTGCATATAAACATACATACATATGAACATACATACATACATATAAACATAACATACATACACAAAAAATTCTAAAAATCTACCTAAAAAAATCTAAAAATCTGCCTAAAAAAATTATATGAAAAAAGCATACATCATCCATCCATCCATATAATGAACATATACATCATCCATCCATCCATATAATCAACATATGCATATGAAAAAAAATTATATGAAAAAAAATTATATGAAGAGGATCGAGGGGACAGGGAGGAAAGGGGGTCGCCGGAG
>NW_021266048.1:0-2680 GCF_002162155.2 Triticum dicoccoides
CCGAAGGTGGGAAGGCCCTTACCGGGTGAAACGAGTCACTAGGCCTGGCGCTGTCCGCCTTGAGACCAAAGATGGCTTTCCGGTGAGCAACTCCTGGAACATTGAGCATCTTCGTAAGTTTTACCCGTAAGGCGCGGTTGTCGGAACCTGTTCCGGCAACCACCTTTTGTACAAGTCTTGCCGCTGTTGCATGTAATCCTTTGTACAAAGCCGAGCGCAGACTCCGTGCATAAATAAAGCTCATGTGCTCCGCACATCTTGTCAATTTCATGCTTTCTATTTTTTGCATGTGTTATCTGACACTTTGTGCAGCACCTAACCCCGGTAAGCAATAACGAGCCTTAAGGCTCCATATCTTTATTTTCTCTTCTCTCTTTTTCTCAAAGAAAAGGAAGGTTCCCTCGCCCACAAGTTTGCCGGGGGGAAGGAGGAGATAATGGTGTGGACTAGGCGTCGTTCAAGAAAGTGTCACCTTGCCGGGACGCAGACGACAGAAAAGCTAAGTTGCCAAAGTTTGAGCAATCAGTTTTAAAATTTTTTTGAGTTATCTTCCTCGAACGACCGTGCTTTGTATGGAAAACCTGTGCGCGGAGGAACCAACTCGTAGCTAGTTGCACCCTTACTTTGTTTTGAGTCCGCTCAACAACTTAAGTGAGATGCGACTAGTTGCGACAAGGTTTCTTGTCGGTAACGGCACCGCCAGCAGGCTGCTGACGTCCCGCACTCAGCGCTCGCGGCTAAGGTTCCTGCAAAAAACCGACAAGTTCCCTAAAAGCGTAGGGTAAAACATACAAAGGAGGGAGTCAAGTAAAGGAAACAACATAGCAATCGATACCCAAGATAAAGTTATATTACAAGATAGCTTGTTGCAGCTCTAATAGATTGTTCTCGTAACATGACTAGCAGCGACAAGGAAAGGAGGAAACGGGCGGCCTAATCTACGCGATCGCCATCAACCCTCTTGACCTCGTTTATCTTGTCCACAATGGGTGCGACAAGGGCCTTGAGCGCTTCCAGATCAGCATCCGGAGGCAGCTTCTTGAGGACGTTGGTGAGGTTGAGGCCCGGGTTGCGGAAGGCCACCTTCACCAACACCTTTTGCAGAACTCTCGCGCAGATCGTGCGTGACTCGTCGGCCAACTGCTTTGGGATCCTTTCCCGGAGTCGCTGGAGGGCTGTCGCCACGCCCTTGAAGAACAAGGTGAGCTTGGCGCTGGGCTGGAGGTTCTCATCGGAGGAATACCCAAAGTCCTCCATCCCCAGCTACTCCAGCTCCCTGTCGATGACTGCGGCGATATTCACGAGACCCTCTGTCTAGAGTTCCACAGTCTCCCTGAGGGTGTTTTGGGTGGCGGCAGCAGTCGCCAGTAGCTCCTTGTTGGCCTTGATCTCCTTCTTCAAGGCCAGCTCCTACTCCCTGGAGCCATCCAGCGTCTTGGTCAAAGTAGCCAGCTTCAACTCAAGATCAGCGTTGGAGTCCTTGGGGGCGCTCAGCTCCTTGCCCTTCTCGACGAGACGACCCTGCAGCTCGCAATGGGCGAGTGCATCCTTCTCGCGCTCACGCTTGAGCGCGGCAAGCTCTTCGCCGCTCGTCTTGAGATCGGCCTCCAGCTGCGCCACCTTCGTCTCCAGCTCCTTCTTGGCGGCCTCGGCAGCTGCGGCAGCATCCTTTGCCTCCTTGAGGGCCCCGCCGAAAGTTTGCTCGCGCGAGGCAAGCTCCTCCTCATGGCTGTCAAGATTGACTTTCCGCTGCGCCAACTCGCCTTCCCGCGCAAACAGCTTCTCAATGGCAAGCCGCTGTTGCTCTTCAGCTTCAGCCTTCTCGAGGAGAAAGGCTTTCCTCGCCTCGGCAAGTTGCGCCCGCTCCTTTGCGATGGATCGGAGGGCTTCCTAGTTGCGACTCCGGAGCTCCTCCGCATGCTTCTCAATATCCACTCCCGCCTGTGCGACAAGCGCTTCCCGGGATTCCACCTTGGCTTGTCGGGCGCGGTAGAGTGACACCAGCTTCCGCAGCAGCTCCTCCTCCTCAGACTCGCCGCTGCTGCTGCTCGGTGCGTCAACCAGCGTCAGCCCAGCGGAGGCAAGCACCTCCCCATCAAATACTTCTCCTTCGATCGGCGCCTTGGAGCTTGAAGCCCAGGGGAGCTTGATGAAGATGCCTTTGCCGGCCTTCAAATAGGCGCCGGGCTGGGGCTCTTCGGAGCCTGGCGCTGCAGCAGCGGCGGAGGGATCGGCAGTCGGTGTAGCGCCTTGCGCTCCTGCGGCCTCAGGGCCGTCAGTGCGATCGCCAGATCCCTCGCCAGCTCCTGCGGTGGCAGCTTTGGCGGCCCCTTCGCCGGCGGGATCATCAGCGCCGGCTTCTTCCTCGGTGGCGGCGGCGTCGTCGGTGTTGCCGCGCGCGTTCTCCTCGCCGGTGGCCTCGGTCTCCATCGGCTCCGTGGAAGGTGGATCTGAAGGCCGGAAGAAGGAGAAAAGTCAAGCAAATATCCAAGAAAGAAAATCAGAAAAAGAAGAACCCAAGGGAAGTTTTCAAGCAAGAGGATTACCTGTGCTGGGCTCTTCGGTCATGGGCTCCACCACCGGGGGGTCGCTGGTACCGTCCCTTGCTAGAGAACTGTCCCTTGCCGGAGATTTCTCCCTTGCCGGAGAACGCTCCCTTGTCGGGGAATCCTCCCTTGGC
>NW_021266049.1:0-1256 GCF_002162155.2 Triticum dicoccoides
GGTGAACATCAATATGTTGATCATATCTACTATATGATTCACGCTCGACCTTTCGGTCTCCGTGTTCCGAGGCCATATCTGTTATATGCTAGGCTCGTCAAGTTTAATCTGAGTATTCCGTGTGTGCAACTGTTTTGCACCCGTTGTATTTGAACGTAGAGCCTATCACACCCAATCATCACGTGGTGTCTCAGCACGAAGAACTTTCGCAATGGTGCATACTCAGGAGAACACTTCTTGATAATTTTTAGTGAGAGATCATCTTAAAATGCTACCATCAACCAAAGCAAGATAAGATGCATAAAGGATAAACATCATATGCAATCAATATAAGTGATATGATATGGCCATCATCATCTTGTGCTTGTGATCTCCATCTCGTAAGCACCTCCATGATCACCATCGCCACCGGCGTGACACCTTGATCTCCATCATAGCATCGTTGTCGTTTACGCCGTCTATTTCTTCTACGACTATCGCTACCGCTTAGTGATAAAATAAAGCAATTACAGGGCGTTTGCATTTCATACAATAAAGCGACAACCATATGGCTCCTGCCCTTTGCCAATAACTTCCGTTACAGAACATGATCATCTCATACAATAATATATAGCATCACGTCTTGACCATATCACATCACAACATGCCCTGCAAAAACAAGTTAGACGTCCTCTACTTTGTTGTTGCAAGTTTTACGTGGCTGCGACGGGCTTAGCAAGAACCGTTCTTACCTACGCATCAAAACCACAACGATTGTTTGTCAAGTTGGTGTTGTTTTAACCTTCGCAAGGACCGGGCGTAGCCACACTCGGTTCAACTAAAGTGAGAGAGACAGACACCCGCCAGTCACCTTTAAGCACGAGTGCTCGTAACGCAGAAACCAGTCTCGCGTAAGCGTACGCGTAATGTCAGTCTGGGCCGCTTCATCTCACAATACCGCTGAACCAAAGTATGACATGCTGGTAAGCAGTATGACTTATATCGCCCACAACTCACTTGTGTTCTACTCGTGCATATGACATCTACGCATAAAACTAGGCTCGGATGCCACTGTTGGGGAACGTAGTAATTTAAAAAAAATTCCTACGCACACGCAAGATCATGGTGATGCATAACAATGAGAGAGCAGAGTATTGTCCACGTACCCTCGTAGACCGAAAGCGGAAGCGTTATGACAACGCGGTTGATGTAGTCATACGTCTTCACGATCTGACCGATCCAAGTACCGAACGTATGGCACCTCCGAGTTCAGCACA
>NW_021266050.1:0-1206 GCF_002162155.2 Triticum dicoccoides
GCACGATCTGCGCGAGAGTTCTGCAAAAGGTGTTGGTGAAGGTGGCCTTCCGCAACCCGGGCCTCAACCTCACCAACGTCCTCAAGAAGCTGCCTCCGGATGCTGATCTGGAAGCGCTCAAGGCCCTTGTCGCACCCATTGTGGACAAGATAAACGAGGTCAAGAGGGTTGATGGCGATCGCGTAGATTAGGCCGCCCGTTTCCTCCTTTCCTTGTCGCTGCTAGTCATGTTACGAGAACAATCTATTAGAGCTGCAACAAGCTATCTTGTAATATAACTTTATCTTGGGTATCGATTGCTATGTTGTTTCCTTTACTTGACTCCCTCCTTTGTATGTTTTACCCTACGCTTTTAGGGAACTTGTCGGTTTTTTGCAGGAACCTTAGCCGCGAGCGCTGAGTGCGGGACGTCAGCAGCCTGCTGGCGGTGCCGTTACCGACAAGAAACCTTGTCGCAACTAGTCGCATCTCACTTAAGTTGTTGAGCGGACTCGAAACAAAGTAAGGGTGCAACTAGCTACGAGTTGGTTCCTCCGCGCACAGGTTTTCCATACAAAGCACGGTCGTTCGAGGAAGATAACTCAAAAAAATTTTAAAACTGATTGCTCAAACTTTGGCAACTTAGCTTTTCTGTCGTCTGCGTCCCGGCAAGGTGACACTTTCTTGAACGACGCCTAGTCCACACCATTATCTCCTCCTTCCCCCCGGCAAACTTGTGGGCGAGGGAACCTTCCTTTTCTTTCAGAAAAAGAGAGAAGAGAAATAAAGATATGGAGCCTTAAGGCTCGTTATTGCTTACCGGGGTTAGGTGCTGCACAAAGTGTCAGATAACACATGCAAAAAATAGAAAGCATGAAATTGACAAGATGTGCGGAGCACATGAGCTTTATTTATGCACGGAGTCTGCGCTCGGCTTTGTACAAAGGATTACATGCAACAGCGGCAAGACTTGTACAAAAGGTGGTTGCCGGAACAGGTTCCGACAACCGCGCCTTACGGGTAAAACTTACGAAGATGCTCAATGTTCCAGGAGTTGCTCACCGGAAAGCCATCTTTGGTCTCAAGGCGGACAGCGCCAGGCCTAGTGACTCGTTTCACCCGGTAAGGGCCTTCCCACCTTCGGCGTCAACTTGTTGGAATTCTTGGCGGACTGAACGCGCCGAAGAACAAGGTCGCCTTCCTCGAGACTCCTGGCATTAACTTTGT
>NW_021266051.1:0-1622 GCF_002162155.2 Triticum dicoccoides
CCACCCAAGCCGCGCCTCACCCCGCGCCTCTCACCCGCGCCGCCGCCCTTGTGCATCGCCGCCGCGCCCAACGCCGCCCAACCCCGCGCCCTAGTGCCGCCACCGCCACCATGCGTCACCGCGCCGCCGCCGCCCTGCGTCAACGCCGCCGTCGCCGCCGTTCGCCGGAGGTACCGCGCCGCGTCTCTTCTTTCCCTCGGTTCGGTTTTTCTTATAAACCGTTCCGATTCTTTTCTTCTCTACCGATTCGTTTTCTTTCCGATTTTTCGCTAAACCGTTCCGGTGTTCTAGATCGGTTTTTCGTTTCGATCTCTTTTTCGAAAACCCTAGATTGGTTTTCGTTCTTCTTTCGGACCGTTCGTCTCAACGAACGTGATCACCGATTATTTCCCCGTTAACGACGTCTGTCCGTATAACCGTTCTTCTTTTTCTTCTCGTCGGATTTATTCCGCGATCGCGATCTCAGATCCGATCTTCGTTCTAGTTTATCTTCTCGCTCGTTTATCGAAATCAGGTGATTCAAGCGCCTGGAGTTTCATCTCGAAAACCGCCGTTCCGTCTAATCAACTTGAACAAGCTTTTGCTACAGTAAAATTTTGACCTAGATTCAACATGCTAGAACCGAGTTGTTTTCTTCCGCCGTTTGTTTTTCGTCGTTTGTTCGGCTCGTTCTTTCTTTGCAACCGGAGTTCTTAAGTTGAACTTTCTGGTTCGTTCTCTTGTTCGATTTTTCCCTGTGCATTAGATGAGTACTTATTGTGTGGTTACTATTGTTTGCTTACGATAGATCGACCGGAGTGTGACGATTAGATCTATCAAGAGTTTTGAGTGTGAATCATCTTCATCAACATTGCAGGCAAGTAACACTTGATCATATCTTTCCTACTACCCAGTTTTATTGCATTAGATCAAACCCTCAAACACTTGCATTGTTAGGATCTAATTAAATTGTGGGTTGGGAAGTAGAATTGAGGTAGTACCTATTACCTGTTACTTATGAAACCTTGGGAGTTACTTCTACGTTTGCTTATTATGCTATGCTATGCTAGTAGACGTGGATTGGGTGAGTGATATCCATGACAGATGTGAGATTGATAATTTTAATGGTTTATCTAAGGTGGCAACTTAAACACAAATCTGGGTGGATTGAGGCACCTGATGTCTATCAGGACTTGCCTGTTTTTATTTTGGACCGCCACCCAGGCTCAAAGGGATCATAAGATTTTTCATGCTAGAAACTTCCGTGTGCAGCCACATGCTACTATGGGCTCTAGCATAGTTGACTAAGTTGTGCGAACTCTTACGGGGTAGACTAGCAGATGTAGGGGATGTAGGTGTACCGGTTTACCCCACATGTAAGGTGCTAGCGCTTCTGAAAGACTATGTCTCGGTCATCCGCCTTCTCAAACACCCTGTAGTGCGAGAAACCAAACGGAGGCGATCGAGTCTTGTGGGAAAAGTGCGCAAACCTCTGCAGAGTAACAAACTAATCATGATTAGCCGTGTCCCCGGTTATGGACATTTTGAGTATCTAGTTCTTGGATTATCCTGTTGATCTCAACACGTTACTTATTATAATTTGTTTGGGTTTAATGAGTACTTTTAATTGGGATTGAGGATGC
>NW_021266052.1:0-1207 GCF_002162155.2 Triticum dicoccoides
TTTACGTTACTTTATACATGTGATTTACCTCTGTTATAAATCCTTCGAGTACTGTGTGTGTCAGCATACTGATCCAGGGATGACACATAAGCACAGAGACTTGATCCATTCGGGTCGGGTCGCTACAAGATGGTATCAGAGCACATGTTGACTGTAGGACGTGACCCTAGAAAATGACAAGCCCATAGGAAAGATTTTTCTCTACAACTTCATTTTCAAAAAAGATCTTTTTACCTCTCTTCTCTTCTGAGCTTATTCAAAATTCTTTTTAGTGAGACCATACCCCTTTTCCCTTTTGACCACTCGAAGATTTGACTGATAAGACCACTCCAAGGAGACAAGATATCGGACAACTAAGACCATTTGGAATGAAGAGGATTTTACCGTGTAAATGGAAACTACAACTGTTGAAGACTCCGAAGACTTGGAGAATTTGAAGGCTTTGAAGAATTTCCGGATTTGTATGACCTAGGAAGGCACCCCTTATGGAACTTGGCAGACTATGAAACCTGTCAATACCCGGGATCGAGGTGTATCGGAGAAAGACCGGAGCATGGAGAGTTAGTAACTCAAAGTTTTGTCAAGAGAACCCTAAGGCAGGAGTTATTAACTCATGGAAATGACAAGAGCAAAAAAAAACACGGCTATCCATGATGTTATCGCCCGCCTATGCTATTGTCACCGTGCGGAGTTAAGCGTGCAGATGCATGGAAAAATTGAATGGTAGAACGCTGAGGGAGCATCTATCTGCAAACGTTGGAGTGTTAACCTTAGCTGGTGTATTCACCAGGATCTGGAGTGTTACATCAGGAAGTTAAGATGGACCTACAAGAAGCAATATTTGACAATAAGGCAATTGGTGAAGAACTCAGGACCCAGAAGCTGAAAGTAGACAAGATGAAGGAGCAAAACATCGAGATACCGGAGATTTGACAGTAACTGAAGGACAGTAGGATCATGGATCATGTCAAGGATGTTGAAACCGGCAGTTGGAACGTAACTCCAGAAATATTGAAGGACGTCGCGAGAGACTTCGCGTCAACAGAGATGATCTGGCAAAAGAACTTGAGCAGGACAAGCACGATTGGAAGAAGCCATTGGAGGCATGAACAAAGACTTGAAGAGTTTGGAGACGTTGAAGATTCATCGACCTCTAGAAGACCAAACCCCTATTATATACCTACGTTAGATGCGACGTTTGTGAGCT
>NW_021266053.1:0-949 GCF_002162155.2 Triticum dicoccoides
ATAATAGATCCTATGGCTGAAGCATAGGGGATGACACTCATCTCTTCTTTATCTTTTGCCGTGGTCGGTGACTGAGCTGAGCTCAGTCTCACACCTTGTAACATAGGCAAGAACCCCTTCTTGGACTGATCCATTCTGAATCTCTTCAAAATCTTATCAAGGTATGTGCTTTGTGAAAGACCTATGAGGCGTCTCGATCTATCTCTATAGATCTTGATGCCTAATATATAAGCAGCTTCTCCAAGGTCCTTCATTGAAAAACACTTATTCAAGTAGGCCTTAATGCTGTCCAGAAATTCTATATTATTTCCCATCAGGAGTATGTCATCTACATATAATATGAGAAATGCTACAGAGCTCCCACTCACTTTCTTGTAAACGCAGGCTTCTCCATAAGTCTGCATAAACCCAAACGCTTTGATCATCTCATCAAAGCGAATGCTCCAACTCCGAGATGCTTGCACCAGTCCATAAATGGATCGCTGGAGCTTGCATACTTTGTTAGCATTCCGAGGATCGACAAAACCTTCCGGCTGCATCATATACAGTTCTTCCTTAAGATGCCCGTTAAGGAATGCTGTTTTGACGTCCATCTGCCATATTTCATAATCATAGTATGCGGCAATTGCTAACATGATTCGGACGGACTTTAGCTTCGCTACGGGAGAGAATGTCTCGTCGTAGTCAATCCCTTGAACCTGTCGATAACCCTTAGCGACAAGTCGAGCTTTATAGATGGTAACATTACCATCCGCGTCCGTCTTCTTCTTAAAGATCCATTTGTTTTCTATCGCTCGCCGATCATCGGGCAAGTCTGTCAAAGTCCATACTTTGTTTTCATACATGGATTCTATCTCGGATTTCATGGCTTCAAGCCATTTGTTGGAATCCGGGCCCGCCATTGCTTCTTCATAGTTCGAAGGTTCATTGTTGTCTAACAACATGATTT
>NW_021266054.1:0-1958 GCF_002162155.2 Triticum dicoccoides
ATTGTATTGGGTGTGTTGGGGACACAAGAGACTCTTTGTTATTTGGTTGTAGGGTTGTTTGAGAGAGACCATCTTTATCCTACGCCTCCCACGGTTTGATAAACCTTAGATCATCCACTTGAGGGAAATTTGCTACTGTCTTACAAAACTCTGCACTTGAAGGCCCAACACGAGTCTACAAGAAGAAGGTTGCGTAGTAGACATCATTGGCTGCCTCCTGATTCTTCTTTCACAAATGACTTCTACGAGACTCATTCCAGTCCTTAAATCCCTCAACCCACGGAACAACACCTTTGCCTCGTGTTCGTCCCGTGTGTTCAGGATTCTTGAGGGCATGTGTAAGCTCATCGTTCTCTCTGTCGGGCTGGAACACCCCCGTATGAGCATCTTTTATTGCAGCAACTAAAGCATCAAAGGCATTTTTAAGACTTGCCAGCTCCATAACCTCCCCTGTCTCTAGGTCCAACTTCCCCCAATGCACATAAAACCATGTCCTGCACCTGTCGGGCCAATCCAATGTTTTTGGCCGGACCCCTACATCAAGCATCTTCTGCTCTGATTGCTCCCACTTATGGATGCCACTCTTGTAGCCACCTAGCCCCAGAGAATGGTGCCACTCTTTCTTTTGAGCATTTATCGTGTTTATCCTCGACCGCTCCAATTGCTTGAACTCCCCAAATGAGTCCCAGTGATCTTTTATCTTCGCGTTTGGTCCGTGAATTCCGGAGTCTTGCCGTGTTTGGTCCGGTGAAATAGTATATGGGGGGAAACCTTGTGAGTATTGCGAAGAGGGTGTAGTAAGAGGAAGTCAACTATTATCTATCGTGGGATGAATACGGTGTGAACAAAGATGTAATATTTGAACAAATAAGGGAAGAGGAGTACCTCTTTCTGCTGGCAGTGTTGTCTCCTCCTTCTGTTTTTCAAACGATGTTCTTTTGGTTCGTTGGAAACAAGTTGTTCAGGCACCGTTGTCGGAGAGGTTATTGCTTGAACGTATATATTTAGATATTGCAATTGAATCTTTTAGTTTCTTGTTTTATCACTAGCTTAGTTTATAATAGGAAACTGCAAAAATGGAATTAAGATTGCCTCATATGCTTCATCTTTATAATGTCTTTCTTGAAAATGGTGGAAAGGAAAATTGTGCCAAAGTGTTAGAAGAAGAATGCAATAAAATGTTTGGCATAAAATCTTTGAATGATGAGCATGATTGCAATGTTGTTAGTATGAATTCTTTGAATATCGATGATGCTAATGACATGCAAAGCTACAAGCTTGGGGATGCTATGTTTGATTAATATGATGTTTTTAGTCCCGCAAGTTTTGAGGAGAGTATTTATTATGATGAAATCATGCCTCCTATTTATGATTATTATATTGATGAAAGTGGGTTTGGAAGAGTGTCAACTTTAGAAAGTAACGATCCCACTATTTTGGAGGGTGTTGAATCTTATTTTGATAATTATGAAAGTGGGTTTGGAGAGCTCATGACTTTATGTAGTGATGAGTCCACTATTTTGGAACAAGTTCCAATAGATTATGAGAACAAAGTTGCTATCTATGATGATTATTGTGATGACATGTATGCTATAAAGATTAATGATAACCATGAAACTTGTCATATTAATTTCCAATTGGATTATGCCTCACATGATAGTTATTTTGTTGAGTTTGCTCCCACTATTATGAAGAAGAATAAATTTGCTTATGTGGAGAGTAGATAAATTTCTATGCATGTAGATCATGAAAATAATGCTTTATGTGGTGGTTATATTGTTGAATTCATTCATGATTCTAATGAAAATTATTATGAGGTAAGAGTATATGCTTTTAGGAATTGCAATAATATCAAGTTTCCTCTCTATGGGCGTAAAGTTTTGAAGTCATGTTTGTTTTACCTTCCTATGCTAGTTGATTCTTGTTCCTATAAATTGTTTGCTAAAAAAATCCCTAGG
>NW_021266055.1:0-5145 GCF_002162155.2 Triticum dicoccoides
CTTTATCCTAAACCTTAAATATATTTTTCATAAACCTGAACATTGTTCTGCTTAATAAAAGATATATTAACTTGATAAAAGATGATGTTCTTAAAAAAATGTCGTCTAAATATACTTACGTGCGATATTGTTTTGAACATTTTATTTTTATTTTCCGTTATTTGAGATTCTATTTGTGTACCAACCCGAGACATGCTTATTGTTCTTTATGTATTAACTACTGAAAATCGTCGAGGTATTTGTGTGAATAGATATAATAGCAGAATTTAATTTAGACATTTCCATTTATAAACTCTGACTTTAAGAGTAGGAATTGCAAGAAAAATAGTTTCATAGAAGACTCCAATTTACAGTTTTTATGGTAATAACGTTTATGCCTGATGCTAAGCCACAAATTATTATTAAGAGTAATGACTAATGTTCACCTTTTTGGATTTAAAACTGGATGAATATATCAAGGAAACATGTGAAATACATCAAATAACAATTGCATGCATAATTATGAAGTTATGGTTATAACACTGGCGGGAATACATATCTCATTACTTTCCAGCTTCCACGTTTCTCTGAGAGAGAGAAAATCAAGGTTCAATGGACCAACACATGATGGTCACATGCTCTGAACATCAGGACTACCCTCTCACAGTTAGTAGCTTCCCAATACAATCTCACGGTGCAACTCAGACAACTCTGTCATTGAGAAAAAAACAATAGTCCAACCCATGTGTTGTGCAGCCAACTGTAAGTCCTTCAGACTACCACAAATTATTTTACTTACTTTTCATTTGGTTTTTGGCACCAAAAGAGAAGAAAAGCAAATACCAATAGAATTTCAGTAAGAGCTCAGTAGAGTACTACATATATTTCTCAGGCAACAAACAGAAAAGGTTTAGGGATCTTCTTTCCAAATAATGTGAAGGATTGCTATATTGTAACAAAAAAACAAAAAGTATGAACAGGAAATATAGCAACAACTACCATGTTGTAATCAAGTTGTTTATGCCACGAATATTTTTGCATTCTTCTATGCTCATGTAAATACTCTCTACACACATTGGTATTCTGCTATCTCTTTGGAAATGTTTTCTGTACTTTGTATTGTCTACCGTTGCTTCTGGATCATGATTCGCCCCTGCACGAACTAATCTTCAGTGGCCAGCTCTTTGCTACAAGTCAGTCTATCCCCGCGACTGTGAGCAGCTTCAGAGGCCGATGTCATTAGTTGTGTAATAGAACAACGACATGGCGGGGGCGAGAGGACAGTTCCATATTTTGGCTGTGGCATGTACAGTTCCACCATACCTTTAATCTGTGAAAACTCCTAACTCAGCACACAAATAAGAAAGTGAGCAATCAGAAACTAAATAGGCCAGAATAAGTGAGTTTGCAGTCACCCTTATTTTGGCAAGGCAAAGATTTGTGAAATACTCTCAAGTTTCTTGTGAGCATATGGAATAGAAGAATCTGAATCAAAGAAAGGCACAACAATATAGCTCTTTCACCATGCTGGCAGCCTGGCACTAATAAGAAGCTACGGCTAATATTTCCAAGAAACAGAAACAATTCCCAATATATAGTAAGCAATTCTCATATCCAATGATGCACAAAGCTACCTGCCTGATCTTCACACTGAAGTTTGATGTTGGCCTGAATATATATGCAACGATGAGCACTGCACTTTATTTGCCAGTCCCCACTGCAATCAAATTGTCAACATTCATACACCAGTGCATGTACAATTTCAGATTTGGGAAGGAAATCGTAGAATGTGTTGGCATGAATCCTGCTAGCCCTGTTGCCTATCATGATAACTCGGAGTGTATGCATACATGGGTGTATCAGTGGGACATGGCTGAAGGTTTTGTTGGTACTTCATGTTAGAAATATAGGCAATAATAAATATAACATTATATTTCCATGTTTGTAATTAAGTTTATTTTTTGTGCTATAATTGTATTGGTTCTTGAATATAAGATTTAGATGAAAACTCAAATACACGTGTGGAAACATAAACACCAATATGATTCCTAGTCTTGCCTTCAAGACTAGCTCATGTATTAATAATGGTCTTATTTTCCTGATCATGAGCATTGTCATACTAAGAAGCATTGTTACCCAACCTATAAATTACTAAGAGATGTTATCATTATTATGTTATCGGTATTTTCCTATAATAGTTCACGTTTACTTAGTTCCTTTGACCCTAAGAATATCGTGTACCAACATACCAGATGATTACTTTGGGGTTACGAAATATCACTTCATAATTGGGTGGGAATAAAGGTAACTTACAGGTAAATCGGATATATATGTCTTTGTATCGATAGTACAAGATAGAGATTTGCTCGTCTAACGATAAAGAGGTACTCTCTGCCGATCGGTGTTACGGTATAATTATCGTATGGCCAGATACTTGAGATTATAATCACGGGATACGGAAACACGGGTACGAGTAAAGAGAACAAAACCGATAACGAGGATACAACCTCGACCTCCTCGCGCTACCAACTGGCCAAGGAGTAGATCGCCGGCGAGCTGGCTAACGAGCAGGTCATCACGGCCATGGTCTCAAAGGATACATGCTTTGTCGACCAGCAGCGGGTGTTTTGCGAGTCCGCGCGCATAGTGCCTGCACCACTCGGCGCAAGCGGTGGCTGCTTCGGTCCTAGGCGGAGGCAGATGCAGGAGGCGGTGCAAACACCAGCAGCCACGCGGCGCGCACGCCGCAACGACCAAGAGGCCGGCGTGTACACATTGATTATAGACCTCACCTTGATCGGCGACGTCCATGGCAAGGCAGCGGAATCTGGCGAGAAAGAGTAAGACATGTGACACTGACATGCCCACGTCAGGCAAATAACAGAATGTGGCCAGCGAAGATTTAGACTAGGGTAAATTTTTCTATGAAAAAAAGCATTATATTAATAGAAATGTCATGTCCTCTTTTGTTTAATGTAATATGTAAAAAAAATACTTAATGATTTCCGATTTGCATGAAAGTTGTTAGTTTCTATAAAAATGGGGACAAACATTACGTGCATGTGGTTAGGTGACCAGGAACAAATGATGCATCTGATTGCAAGTCGCGGCTAAAGATGCCAGTTGTTAGAGCATTTACAGCCACAATGAGCAAATCTCATCTTTCAAACGTTCACAGACACGCTCGGGCAGTGACGAAGCGTGTTAGTTTTGACCCATCATATTTTCTATTAAATAAAAATGCACCTTAAATATTCCTCCCTACTTCAAAGCATTTTGACGAGCGCACTGCATGCGACCTCGCTAGAGCACGTGGCGACGGTGGTGACAGGATCCGGCGCTAACCTCCACGGGCACACGAGCTCCGGTTCTGACCACCGCGGGCGCAGGCTCGAGCGCGCACCCAGCGGTCAGTGGCCAGCGGGCGGCTGTGCACGCAGCGGCTCGCCAGCATGCGGATGCGCCCGTAACGGCTAGCTAGCTAGCATGCAGCGGCTCGCCCAGCAGCGCCTCGCAGCTACTAGCATGCAGCGATGGCCGGCACGCACAGGTGGCACACACACGGCGGCCAGCACGCGGCGTCCAGAGGCGAGGGCTGCGTTCACGGGATGGCTGGCAGCCTGGCACACACATGGCGGCCAGGACGCGGGCAGCGGCGCGCACGCGGCGACTTGCCTGGACATGGGCGGCTGGTGGGCACGCGGCGGCTAGGATGCAGCGGACGGCTTTGATCGATAGAGAGATGAGAAAGAGAGAAAGGAGTGTGTGGCTGCAGGTGGGACCGCATGGGAGGAATATGACATGGAGTGGAGAGTCAGGGCGTGATCGGACAGACACATATCCTTCTCGGATTTGAGATAGGTTTGAGGTCACTTTTTTTTGAGCGGATGAACGTTGTGGCTTGCAGAGGAGCCGGATGTTTTACGAGCAAAAGAAGAAAAAGAGAGGAGAGAGAGGGGAAGATGGAGGGAGAAGGCAAATTACCACAATAGGAAAGAGAGAGAAAAAGAAGGAAGACGTTGACGACCATGGGGCATTGTTATGAGCAGAATTGATTTGTTATCAATATTTGGCTAGCTAAATATTGGCATTGTCAAATATTGATATTATCAATTCTTTAAATATTAGCAATTTTATGTGAGATAGTCAAGATAACTTACTAATCAATCAATTAATGGCCAATATTTAACACACTACCAAGGCCAATTTTTAGCATAAAATCTGGCTTGATGAAAAAAACAATACTCTCTGTAAAAAATTATAAATGTTTAGATCACTACTTCTTATACTTCTTTGTAAAAAAAGTAAATAATGATTCCTAGGCAGATGGGCGGTGCAGCACCGAAGATGATGCGAGAGCAACTCCAAAGGGCCGACTCATTTCGTTCGTCTGCGTCTGTTTGGGTCGGCGCGGACAAAAATAGCGGCCCAATGCGCCGACCCAAACCCAAATCACGTCCGCGTCGCGTCCGCGCCGACGCATTTGCGGCCCAAATTTGTGCCCCGAATGCGTCGGCGCGGACGCCGAACGGACGCTTCACGCGCCTTCTCGCTATCCGCCGCGTCTCCACATGGGCAGCCGTCCAACTACCCGTTGCCCACGCGATCAGCTTAATTTATGACGACTGGCCCACGCGTCAGCGGCGGCGCTCGTCCTTTTTTAAGCCGACCGTGCGGCGGGGCCGTCCTCATCCAAACTCGCCGTCCTCATCTGCCCACCTTGCTCCCTCTTCGCCGGCAAACCCTAGCCACCATAACCACAACGAGGATGGGCCTCTTCTCCGGCGCCAGCGGCAGCAAGGCCAAGGGCAAGTCCCCGCCACCCCTTTTCCCTCTGAGTTCCTCCCACCTCCGCCGGCGCCTCGCTGGCAGAGGCAGCGCGTCAACGTGCCAGTGCACCAGGCGGAGTGGCACTGGCAGAAACGCCAGTCTCTGTCGTATCCGGATGTGACGCTGCCGCACGACTGGCATCTGGATCCAGATAGGATCCCAGTGCCAGCGGCGCCACGGACGGCTCGTGCCCACGCGGAGGAGGTGCGGCGCCGGCGGGCGCTGCTGACGGCGGAGCAGCGCCTCGACAAGATCTACGCAACCGACTCGCCCAACTGGCGAGGTGGTTCGCCTTCGAGCACGAGGAAGGCAACGGCGCGTGCGCGAGGTCGACCG
>NW_021266056.1:0-910 GCF_002162155.2 Triticum dicoccoides
TATGGCCTTTTAAAGTGCTTTTCCTTGTTCTGTTTAAAACATCAATTTAACTTGTTTGATCATGCATGAAAATAGTACAGATGGATAGATTGGATTTTTCTGATCATTTTTCATATATAATTTGTCCAATTTGGAGTTACAGAATAAAAGTTATGAATTTTTGAAGTTTAAATAATATTCTGGAATTTCCTGATTTAAATTAAATCCAGAAAATCAATTACTGCGTCAGCCTGACGTCAGTGTGACGTCAGCAGGTCAACGGAACTGGTCCAGGTCAAACCTGACAGTGGGTCCCGCATGTCAGGGTGATTATTTTAATTAAAATTTAATTAAAACTAATCCTGTTTAATTAACAGGGCTGGGCCCCACCTGTCATTGACTCAGGGGAGTCAACCAGGGCCACCCGTGGTCAAACCCGGGTCGGCTGCACCGGTGTTTAGCCGCCGGCGAGCCCGACGCGGCGGCGGGAGTGGTTTTGGCTATTCCGGCCACCAAATGGGCCGCGGAGATCACCGGAGTGGAGCTGAGGACAAACCGCAGCTCTTGGCGGAGTCCGTTGGGGTCGGGGTGGCCGGAGTTGGCGCCGGCGACGACCTTGGCAGCCACCGGGGTTCGGCCGAAGACGAACTTGACGCTAGAGGGTTCGGTGAGGCTCGTGGAGTAGCTAGCTAGGTGCTGCGGGACTTGGTGAGTAAGATGGACACCATCTTGTGGCCGGAGGATGACCGGGAGCACGTCGGCGACGAGCTCCACGGCGGTGGGTGCGGTTGAGCTCCGGGAGGTTGCTACACGGCTCGGGAGCAAGAACGGAAGGGAGGGGAAGATGGCTAAGCTCACAGTGAGTGCGACGGAGTCCTTGGTGCGGCCGGAGATGGACCGGAGCGACGACGGCGTTGAAGGGGATCTCCGG
>NW_021266057.1:0-1478 GCF_002162155.2 Triticum dicoccoides
TCTGTAGCATTTCTGATATTATATGTGGATGACATATTACTGATTGGAAATGATATAGAATTTCTGGATAGCATAAAGGGATACTTGAATAAAAGTTTTTCAATGAAAGACCTCGGTGAAGCTGCTTACATATTAGGCATTAAGATCTATAGAGATAGATCAAAACGCTTAATTGGACTTTCACAAAGCACATACCTTAACAAAATTTTGAAGAAGTTCAAAATGGATCAAGCGAAGAAAGGGTTCTTGCCTGTGTTACAAGGTGTGAAATTGAGTAAGACTCAATGCCCGACCACTGCAGAAGATAGAGAGAATATGAAAGATGTTCCCTATGCATCAGCCATAGGATCTATCATGTATGCAATGCTGTGTACCAGACCTGATGTATGCCTTGCTATAAGTTTAGCAGGGAGGTACCAAAGTAATCCAGGAGTGGATCACTGGACAGCGGTCAAGAACATCCTGAAATACCTGAAAAGGACTAAGGGTATGTTTCTCATATATGGAGGTGACAAAGAGCTCATCGTAAAAGGTTACGTTGATGCAAGCTTTGACACTGATCCGGACGATTCTAAATCGCAAACCGGATACGTGTTTACATTAAACGGTGGAGCTGTCAGTTGGTGCAGTTCTAAACAAAGCGTCATAGCGGGATCTACATGTGAAGCGGAATACATAGCTGCTTCGGAAGCAGCAAATGAAGGAGTCTGGATGAAGGAGTTCATATCCGATCTAGGTGTCATACCTAGTGCATCGGGTCCAATGAAAATCTTTTGTGACAATACTGGTGCAATTACCTTGGCAAAGGAATCCAGATTTCACAAAAGGACCAAACACATCAAGAGACGCTTCAACTCCATCCGGGATCTAATCCAGGCGGGAGACATAGAGATTTGCAAGATACATACGGATCTGAATGTTGCAGACCCGTTGACTAAGCCTCTTCCACGAGCAAAACATGATCAGCACCAAGGCTCCATGGGTGTTAGAATCATTACAGTGTAATCTAGATTATTGACTCTAGTGCAAGTGGGAGACTGAAGGAAATATGCCCTAGAGGCAATAACAAAGTTATTATTTATTTCCTTATAATCATGATAAATGTTTATTATTCATGCTAGAATTGTATTTACCGGAAACATAATACATGTGTGAATACATAGACAAACAGAGTGTCACTAGTATGCCTCTACTTGACTAGCTCGTTAATCAAAGATGGTTATGTTTCCTAACCATGAACAATGAGTTGTTATTTGATTAACGAGGTCACATCATTAGTAGAATGATCTGATTGACATGACCCGTTCCATTAGCTTAGCACCCGATCGTTTAGTATGTTGCTATTGCTTTCTTCATGACTTATACATGTTCCTATGACTATGAGATTATGCAACTCCCGTTTACCGGAGGAACACTTTGGGTACTACCAAACGTCACAACGTAACTGGGTGATTATAAAGGAGTACTACAGGTGTCTC
>NW_021266058.1:0-1041 GCF_002162155.2 Triticum dicoccoides
GTGCCGGCGGCAGCGCCGTCCGTGAGGGGGGGGGGCACACCCCGGACACGCGTGCCGGGCGTTTGCAACCGACACAACACTTCCAGACTTGTGAGAGGCCGCCTACGCAAGATTTGGCGGCATGCTAGCCCCCGCAGGCCGCCGGCCATAGCCGTAGGCGCGCGAAGGGCAATCCGCGTAGAGGGAATTTTTCGGATACTTCTCCATCACCAAAAATTATGAAAAAATACCATTGTTCCTATAGCACGTGTGCCCACGTCGTGCAAAAAAACTCTTGATTTTATCGCGCTCCGAGTATTAAGTAATATTGACGCCGCATCGTTACCGCAGAACGTCTACTACCGTGTCATCGCCGTCCGTGAGGGGGGGGGCACGCACCGGAGACGCGTCCCGCCTCTTCGGACATGCCACCACACCACCGCGCATGTATGAGGGCCCGGTGCGATGCTCCAATGGCATTGCTACCCCCCCAGTGCCCCCGTCCCGCCTAACCCTGTAGCGTTTGACCACGGGATCTAGCCCGTTGACTTTGCATGGGCGGGCTTTGACCAGTGGACCTCCCCACCCGGTTCTGTTAGGTCAGACCATAGGAACACTTTGGAGCAACATCCGGGCCAGACCCACAGCAAGATCCCCTCCGTGTAGACCCCACGCGTCCGTTTCCCCCCTCCAGGTGCCGGCGGCAGCGCCGTCCGTGAGGGGGGCACACCCCGGACACGCGTGTCGGGCGTTTGCAACCGCCACAACACTTCCAGACTTGTGAGAGGCCGCCTACGCAAGATTTGGCGGCATGCTAGCCCCCGGAGGCCTCCGGCCACAGCCGTAGACGCGCGAAGGGCAATCCGCGTAGAGGGAATTTTTCGGATACTTCTCCATCACCAAAAATTATGAAAAAATACCATAGTTCCTATAGCACATGTGCCCATGTCGTGCAAAAAAACTCTTGATTTTATCACGCTCTGAGTATTTAGTAATATTGACGCCGCGTCGTTACCGCAGAACGTCTACTACCGTGTCATCGCCGTCCGTGAGGGGGGGGGG
>NW_021266059.1:0-1369 GCF_002162155.2 Triticum dicoccoides
TTTTTTTTTCAAATACTTGTTCAACATTTGTATATACATGATTAACATTTTTCAAATACTTGTGAACATGTTTGTCCAAATACTGGTTCAACACTTTTTAAATACTATTTATACATTTTCAAATGCTTTTTCAACATTTTTTATATACACAATCAACATCTTTCCAAGTACTTGTTCAATATTCTTTTAATTACATGTTCAACATTTTTAATTATTTTTTAATTATTTTTAAATACTTGCTCAACATTCTTCAATTTATTTTTGAAAAACTAAAAGTAAAAAAAAAGAAAAGAGCGGCTGTGACCTCCCGCGCTCATGGACCGGGCCAGCTAGGTCGCCAGCCAGAAATAGGCGCGCGTATACGTTGGGCCGGTTTCGAAGCTGGCCCATTCCAGTACATGCAGCACAGCGGAAATTCATTAATAGCGCAAAAAACATTTTTTTTCAAATACTTGTTCAACTTTTGTATATACATGATTAACATTTTTCAAATACTTGTTGAACATGTTTTTCCAAATACTGGTTCAACACTTTTTAAATACTATTTAAACATTTTCAAATACTTTTTCAATATTTTTTATATACGCAATCAACATCTTTCCAAGTACTTGTTCATTATTTTTTTAATTACATGTTCACCGTTTTTAAATATTTGTTCATTATTTTTTAAATACTTGTTCAACGTTCTTCAATTTGTTTTTGAAAAAAAGAAAAGAGAGGCTGTGACCTCCCGCGCTGGGCCGGTTTCGAAGCTGGCCCATTCCACTACATGCAGCACAGCGGAAATTCATTAATAGCTCATTAATAGCGCAAAAATCAGGGTAAAAATGCAGCTCCCCGGGAGGATTCGATCCCGCGAATTCCAGCTATGTTGCGTGCTGCCCGACCACTAGACCAAAGAGGCTTTATTAAATTATTTGGGCGCAACTGTTTTAAGAAGTGAGTGTAGCCACGCTATTACCTGCACATAGAAATTAGAAAAATGTGATTTTTGAAAAAAAGAGTGGAGAAAATTTGAAAGTTCGCAGATCTCCAACCAAACCACGAATTCAAAGAATTTTCATGAAATAGAAAAAAAATTCAATGATTTCAAAAAAGTTTAGAAACTTGGAAAAAGTTCATCAATTTTGAAAAATTGTTCATCGTTTTTGAAAAAATTATACTCAATATAAAAAAAAGTTCATCAGTTTTGAAAATCAATTTTGAAAAAAGTTCATCGTTCTTTAAAAATCAATTTTGAAAAAAGTTCACCAACTATGAAAAAAGTGCATCTATTTTCAATTAAAGTTCATCGATTTTGAATAAAAGTTCATCGTTCTTTGAAGAAAGGTCATCAAAAATTTGAAAAAAAGTTCATGGATTTTTTTTT
>NW_021266060.1:0-1281 GCF_002162155.2 Triticum dicoccoides
ACTTGGTTGCCTATACAGTTCATAGACAAGTAAATGGAAACTGTTAAAAGCCTCAAGATAAGTGTGAGTGCCGAGGATGGCTCTTCCGTAGGAAGACGGAGGTGGATCCTCGGTAGTGTATTGAAGTGGTGAGTAGTGGACTCGTGTGCGCAAAACCATTTCAAGTTGGAGTATCGTAGGATAGCCTAGCCAAGAGTCAAAGCTGGCTTGCTGCAATAACTCCACCAACCCTTGATACTATGCATGTATGTAGGATCTGATGTAAGTCTTGCTAAGTACCTTTGTACTCATGTTGCTATAATCTACATTTTTACAGAAAACGCTGCAACCCCTTCTGATGGGTTCTATGTAGACGTTGACATCAACGAGTAGGCTAAAGACCCAGGTGGTGACCCTGAGCTTGTGAAGGACCACGTAGTATAGCTAGGCTTTCCAAGCCTCTTTTATTTTACTAGTTGTCTGTACTCAGACAAGTTACTTCCGCTGCTGGTTTGTATGACTGTATGACTTGTATGTGGGGTCATGAGACCCGTACCCTTGTGTATGTTATGTATGGCTCACTGAGCCTTAAATAAAGTACTTGTGTCATAGAGTCATGTTGTGATGCTTCGTTGTATTTGCACATATCGAGCATATTGTGTGTATGATTGAAATGCTTGGTATGTGTGGGATCTGACTATCTAGTTGTCTACCTTTAGTAGCCTCTCTTATCGGGAAATGTCTCCTAGTGTTACCGCTGAGCCATGGTAGCTTGCTACTGCTCTGGAACACTTAGGCTGGCCGGCATGTGTCCTTCTTCGTTCCTGTGTCTGTCCCTTCGGGGAAATGTCACGCTTTGAGTACCGGAGTCCTATTAGCCCGCTACAGCCCGGTTTACCGGAGTCCTGCTAGCCCAGTGCTACAGCCCGGACCCACTTGCTGATGACCGACACGTTCGAAGCTGGGTCATGGATGCCTGTCTCTGTAAGTCTGTGCCACTTTGGGTTTACGACTAGTCATGTCAGCCCGGGCTCTTTATCATATGGATGCTAGCGACACTATCATATACGTGAGCCAAAAGGCGCAAACGGTCCCGGGAAAAGGTAAGACGACACCCGTGGGGATACCGTGCGTGAGGCCGCAAAGTGATATGAGGTGTTACCAGCTAGATCGATGTGACATCGAGTCGGGGTCCTGACAGCGTTGGCATCAGAGCCGGACTGCCTGTAGGTTTTCCAAGCCAAACTGGTCGATGTTGAGTCTAGAAATTCTTTAGTTATATGTAGGGGAATTGTTTGTGGG
>NW_021266061.1:0-1288 GCF_002162155.2 Triticum dicoccoides
TGATTCAAATCACCGATGATCCTAGTGCCGAACGGACGGCACCTCCGCGTTCAACACATGTACAGCCCGGTGACGTCTCCCACGCCTTGATCCAGCAAGGAGAGAGGGAGAGGTTGAGGAAGACTCCATCCAACAGCAGCACAACGGCGTGGTGGTGGTGGAGGAGCGTGGCAATCCAGCAGGGCTTCGCCAAGCACCATGGGAGAGGAGGAGTAGGGAGAGAGGTAGGGCTGTGCCAGAACTTCGTGTATAGCTCCCATGCGCCTCCCCACTATATATAGGGGTGGAGGGGCTGGTTTCTTGCCCTCCAAGTCCATTGGGGCGTTGGCCAAGGTGGGAGGAAAGAAATCTCATTATTTCCTTCCCCACCGATTGTTATCCCCCCTTTTTAGGGATCTTGATCTTATCCCTTCGGGATATGATCTTATTCCTTCTAAGGCGGGATCTTGGTGCGCCTTGACCAGGGGTGTGGGGCCTTGCCGCCACTACCCACGTCCATGTGGGTCCCCCCATGCAGGTGGGCCCCACTCCGGAACCTTCTAGAACCTTCCCGGTACAATACCGAAAAATCCCGAACATTTTCCGGTGGCCAAAATAGGACTTCCCATATATAAATCTTTACCTCCAGACCATTCCGGAACTCCTCGTGATGTCCGGGATCTCATCCGGGACTCCGAACAACATTCGGTAACCACATACAAACTTCCTTTATAACCCTAGCGTCATCGAACCTTAAGTGTGTAGACCCTACGGGTTCGGGAGACATGTAGACATGACCGAGACGTTCTCCGGTCAATAACCAATAGCGGGATCTGGATACCCATGATGGCTCCCACATGTTCCACGATGATCTCATCGGATGAACCACAATGTCAGGACTTAATCAATCCCGTATTCAATTCCCTTTGTCTATCGGTATGTTACTTGCCCGAGATTCGATCGTCGGTATCCAATACCTTGTTCAATCTCGTTACCGGCAAGTCACTTTACTCGTTCCGTAACACATCATCCCGTGATCAACTCCTTGGTCACATTGCGCATATGATGATGTCCTACCGAGTGGGCCCAGAGATACCTCTCCGTTTACACGGAGTGACAAATCCCAGTCTCGATCCGCATAAAACAATAGATACTTTCGGAGATACATGTAGTGCACCTTTATAGTCACCCAGTTACGTTGTGACGTTTGATACACCCAAAGCACTCCTACGGTATCCAGGAGTTACACGCTCTCATGGTCGAAGGAAGAGATACTTGACATTGGCAAAGCTCTAGCAAATGAACTACA
>NW_021266062.1:0-1111 GCF_002162155.2 Triticum dicoccoides
ATGCAACAACAATTAGAGGACGTCTAACTTGTTTTTGCAGCGATTGATCATGTGATGTGATATGGCCAGAAGTTGTGATGAATGATGAATTGTGATGTATGAGATCATGTTCTTTGTAATAGGATTCACGACTTGCATGTCGATGAGTATGACAACCGGCAGGAGCCATAGGAGTTGTCATTATTTTTTTGTATGACCTGCGTGTCATTGAATAACGTCATGTAAACTACTTTACTTTATTGCTAAACGTTAGTCATAGAAGTAGAAGTAGTCGTTGGCGTGACAACTTCATGAAGACACGATGATGGAGATCATGATGATGGAGATCATGGTGTCAAGCCGGTGACAAGATGATCATGGAGCCCCGAAGATGAAGATCAATGGAGCTATATGATATTGGCCATATCATGTCACAACTATATAATTGCATGTGATGTTTATTATGTATTATTTATCTTGTTACTTAGGACGACGGTAGTAAATAAGATGATCCCTTATAAAATTTCAAGAAGTGTTCTCCCCTAACTGTGCACCGTTGCTACAGTTCGTCGCTTCTAAGCACCACGTGATGATCGGGTGTGATGGATTCTTACGTTCACATACAACGGGTGTAAGACAGTTTTACACAGCAAAAACACTTAGGGTTAACTTGACGAGCCTAGCATGTGCAGACATGGCCTCGGAACACGGAGACCGAAAGGTCGAACACGAGTCGTATGGAAGATACGATCAACATGAAAATGTTCACCGACGATGACTAGTCCGTCTCACGTGATGATCGGACACGGGCTGGTCGACTCGGATCGTGTAACACTTAGATGACTAAAGGGATGTCTAATCTAAGTGGGAGTTCATAATTTGATTAGAACTTTATTATCATGAACTTAGTCTAAAACCTTTGCAAATATGTCTTGTAGATCAATGGCCAACGCTAATGTCAACATGAACTTCAACGCGTTCCTAGAGAAAACCAAGCTGAAAGATGATGGCAGCAACTATACGGACTGGGTCCGGAACCTGAGGATCATCCTCATAGCTGCCAGGAAACAATATGTCCTAGAAGGACCGCTAGGTGACGCTCCCGTCCCAGAGAACCAAGACATTATGAATG
>NW_021266063.1:0-999 GCF_002162155.2 Triticum dicoccoides
CGAGGAGTTCCGGAATGGTCCGGAGGTAAAGATTTATATATGGGAAGTCCTATTTTGGCCACCGGAAAATGTTCGGGATTTTTCGGTATTGTACCGGGAAGGTTCTAGAAGGTTCCGGAGTGGGGCCCACCTGCATGGGGGGACCCACATGGACGTGGGTAGTGGGGGCAAGGCCCCACACCCCTGGTCAAGGCGCACCAAGATCCCCCCTTAGAAGGAATAAGATCATATCCCGAAGGGATAAGATCAAGATCCCTAAAAAGGGGGGGTAACAATCGGTGGGGAAGGAAATAATGAGATTTCTTTCCTCCCACCTTGGCCAACGCCCCAATGGACTTGGAGGGCAAGAAACCAGCCCCTCCACCCCTATATATAGTGGGGAGGCGCATGGGAGCTATAGACGAAGTTCTGGCGCAGCCCTCCCCCTCTTCCAAGTACTCCTCTTCTCCCGTGGTGCTTGGCGAAGCCCTGCAGGATTGCCACGCTCCTCCACCACCACCACGCCGTTGTGCTGCTGCTGCATGGAGTCTTCCTCAACCTCTCCCTCTCTCCTTGCTGGATCAAGGCGTGGGATACGTCACCGGGCTGTACGTGTGTTGAACGCGGAGGTGCCGTGCGTTCGGCACTTGATCATCGGTGATTTGAATCACGACGAGTACGACTTCATCAACCCCGTTCACTTGAACGCTTCCGCTTAGCGATCTACAAGGGTATGTAGATGCACTCTCCTTCTACTCGTAGCTGGTTTCTCCATAGATAGATCTTGGTGACACGTAGGAAAATTTTGAATTTCTGCTACGTTCCCCAACACCACTTGCAGTCAGTCATCGTATACCACAGGGCCCTGCCACCGCAGCTTCGACTCCATGGCAACAAACAAACCGAGGCAATACCGCGAACACGCCGAAAAGAGCCGACTACCGCAACTATTGTCGCGTCGCCGACATCGCTCCCATCATCACCGTTGCCACAGATGCTTGGTCGCCACAGAGATCCTCT
>NW_021266064.1:0-3366 GCF_002162155.2 Triticum dicoccoides
TTCCAAGATTCAACAACTAGCTAGGAACGGTCATTCCCGCCGTTTTGGCCGCATTTTGAAACGGGCATAAAAAATTCAAAAAAAATCAAAAAATTAGGAAACCTTCGCATTGTGTCATTATATGTGGCCAAGTTCCCAGGAAAAATAACAAACTTGTAATACAGCAATTATTTTAAAAAAGTGTTCTCAGAAATGAGCTATCATCTCCCAAGATTCATGGCTTTCAAGGCAAATGATCAAACTTATGGCCACATTCGTGGCATAGTTTGTTCAAACAATATCATATTGTGCACAAGGGTGCATATTGGAATGACAAACAATGTTTCCTAAGGAAGTTTTCATTTTCTTTGGACGAAAAAACCATTTTTCATTTTTCGAGTGCCCGAAAGGAGGTTTTTTTGTGAAGGAACTATCAAATAATTGTTGCAAAATTGGACCAAATCATTTTTCTAAAATACTAGGACATATTTAATGCACAATTGACCAAATGGTTGGGTGTAAAAAGTTTTGATCCACCTCTCGTGAAAAAGACAAATTTCCGCCGATTTAGTTGGAAGCGGGTCAAATTTGAACTGCAGCTGCCTCATAGTTTGCTATTTATTTTTTCCAAAAATCATTTCTAGGTACATAAGTATCTATTTAATCAGAGAAACACCAAAAAATTTCCAAGATTCAACAACTAGCTAGGAACGGTCATTCCCGCTGTTTTGGCCGCATTTTGAAACGGGCATAAACAATTCAAAAAAAATCAAAAAATTGGGAAAACTTCTCATTGTGTCATTATATGTGGCCAAGTTCCCAGGAAAAATAACAAACTTGTAACACGGCAATTATTTTAAAAAAGTGTTCTCATAAATGAGCTATCATCTCTTAAGATTCATGGCTTTCAACGCAAATGATCAAACTTATGGCCACATTCATGGCATAGTTTGTTCAAACAATATCATATTGTGCACAAGGGTGCATATTGGAATGACAAACAATATTGCCTAAGGAAGTTTTCATTTTCTTTGGACGAAAAAACCATTTTTCATTTTTCGAGTGCCCGAAAGGAGGTTTTTTTGTGAAGGAACTATCAAATAATTGTTGCAAAATTGGACCAAATCATTTTTCTAAAATACTAGGACATATTTAATGCACAATTGACCAAATGGTTGGGTGTAAAAAGTTTTGATCCACCTCTCGTGAAAAAGACAAATTTCCGCCGATTCAGTTGGAAGCGGGTCAAATTTGAACTGCAGCTGCCTCATAGTTTGCTATTTATTTTTTCCAAAAAATCATTTCTAGGTACATAAGTATCTATTTAATAAGAGAAACACCAAAAAATTTCCAAGATTCAACAACTAGCTAGGAACGGTCATTCCCGCCGTTTTGGCCGCATTTTGAAACGGGCATAAAAAATTCAAAAAAAATCAAAAAATTGGGAAACCTTCGCATTGTGTCATTATATGTGGCCAAGTTCCCAGGAAAAATAACAAACTTGTAATACAGCAATTATTTTAAAAAAGTGTTCTCAGAAATGAGCTATCATCTCTTAAGATTCATGGCTTTCAAGGCAAATGATCAAACTTATGGCCACA
Source organism: Triticum dicoccoides (assembly GCF_002162155.2). NCBI lineage: Eukaryota > Viridiplantae > Streptophyta > Magnoliopsida > Poales > Poaceae > Triticum > Triticum dicoccoides. The sequence goes on from NW_021266064.1 coordinate 1,581, forward strand.
TTCGTGGCATAGTTTGTTCAAATGATCTCATATTGTGCACAAGGGTGCATATTGGAATGGCAAACAATGTTGCCTAAGGAAGTTTTCATTTTCTTTGGACGAAAAAACCATTTTTCATTTTTCGAGTGCCCGAAAGGAGGTTTTTTTGTGAAGGAACTACCAAATAATTGTTGCAAAATTGGACCAAATCATTTTTCTAAAATACTAGGACATATTTAATGCACAATTGACCAAATGGTTGGGTGTAAAAAGTTTTGGTCCACCTCTCGTGAAAAAGACAAATTTCCGTCGATTCAGTTGGAAGCGGGTCAAATTTGAACTGCAGCTGCCTCATAGTTTGCTATTTATTTTTGCAATAAATCATTTCTAGGTACATAAGTATCTATTTAATCAGAGAAACACCAAAAAATTTCCAAGATTCAACAACTAGCTAGGAACGGTCATTCCCGCCGTTTTGGCCGCATTTTGAAACGGGCATAAAAAATTCAAAAAAAATCAAAAAATTGGGAAACCTTCGCATTGTGTCATTATATGTGGCCAAGTTCCCAGGAAAAATAACAAACTTGTAATACAGCAATTATTTTAAAAAAGTGTTCTCAGAAATGAGCTATCATCTCCCAAGATTCATGGCTTTCAAGGCAAATGATCAAACTTATGGCCACATTCGTGGCATAGTTTGTTCAAACAATATCATATTGTGCACAAGGGTGCATATTGGAATGACAAACAATGTTGCCTAAGGAAGTTTTCATTTTCTTTGGACGAAAAAACCATTTTTCATTTTTCGAGTGCCCGAAAGGAGGTTTTTTTGTGAAGGAACTATCAAATAATTGTTGCAAAATTGGACCAAATCATTTTTCTAAAATACTAGGACATATTTAATGCACAATTGACCAAATGGTTGGGTGTAAAAAGTTTTGATCCACCTCTCGTGAAAAAGACAAATTTCCGCCGATTCAGTTGGAAGCGGGTCAAATTTGAACTGCAGCTGCCTCATAGTTTGCTATTTATTTTTTCCAAAAAATCATTTCTAGGTACATAAGTATCTATTTAATCAGAGAAACACCAAAAAAATTCCAAGATTCAACAACTAGCTAGGAACGGCCATTCCCGCTGTTTTGGCCGCATTTTGAAACGGGCATAAAAAATTCAAAAAAATCAAAAAATTGGGAAACCTTCGCATTGTGTCATTATATGTGGCCAAGTTCCCAGGAAAAATAACAAACTTGTAATACAGCAATTATTTTAAAAAAGTGTTCTCAGAAATGAGCTATCATCTCTTAAGATTCATGGCTTTCAAGGCAAATGATCAAACTTATGGCCACATTCATGGCATAGTTTGTTCAAATGATCTCATATTGTGCACAAGGGTGCATATTGGAATGGCAAACAATGTTGCCTAAGGAAGTTTTCATTTTCTTTGGACGAAAAAACCATTTTTCATTTTTCGAGTGCCCGAAAGGAGGTTTTTTTGTGAAGGAACTACCAAATAATTGTTGCAAAATTTGACCAAATCATTTTTCTAAAATACTAGGACATATTTAATGCACAATTGACCAAATGGTTGGGTGTAAAAAATTTTGATCCACCTCTCGTGAAAAAGACAAATTTCCGTCGATTTAGTTGGAAGCGGGTCAAATTTGAACTGCAGCTGCCTCATAGTTTGCTATTTATTTTTTCAAAAAATCATTTCTAGGTACATAAGTATCTATTTAATCAGAGAAACACCAAAAAATTTCCAAGATTCAACAACTAGCTAGGAACGGTCATTCCCGCCGTTTTGGCC
>NW_021266065.1:0-976 GCF_002162155.2 Triticum dicoccoides
TTTAGTTGAACCAAGTATGGCTACGCCCGGTCCTTGCGAAGGTTAAAACGGAGTCTATTTGACAAACTATCGTTGTGGTTTTGATGCGTAGGTGAGATTGGTTCTTACTTAAGCCCGTAGCAGCCACGTAAAAAATGCAACAACAAAGTAGAGGACGTCTAACTTGTTTTTGCAGGGCATGTTGTGATGTGATATGGTCAAGGCATGATGCTGAATTTTATTGTATGAGATGATCATGTTTTGTAACCAAGTTATCGGCAACTGGCAGGAGCCATATGGTTGTCGCTTTATTGTATGCAATGCAATCGCGATGTAATGCTTAACTTTATTACTAAACGGTAGTGATAGTCGTGAAAGCATAAGATTGGCGAGACGACAATGATGCTACGATGGAGATCAAGGTGTCGCGCCGGTGACGATGGTGATCATGACGGTGCTTCGGAGATGGAGATCACAAGCACGAGATGATGATGGCCATATTATATCACTTATATTGATTGCATGTGATGTTTATCTTTTTATGTATCTTATCTTGCTTTGATTGACGGTAGCATTATAAGATGATCTCTCATTAAATTATCAAGAAGTGTTCTCCCTGAGTATGCACCGTTGCCAAAGTTCGTCGTGCCCAGACACCACGTGATGATCGGGTGTGATAAGCTCTACGTCCATCTACAACGGGTGCAAGCCAGTTTTTGCACACGCAGAATACTCAGGTTAAACTTGACGAGCCTAGCATATGCAGATATGGCCTCGGAACACGGAGACCGAAAGGTCGAGCGTGAATCATATAGTAGATATGATCAACATAACGATGTTCACCATTGAAAACTACTCCATCTCACGTGATGATCGGTTATGGTTTAGTTGATTTGGATCACGTGATCACTTAGAGGATTAGAGGGATGTCTATCTAAGTGGGAGTTCTTAAGTAATATGATTAAATTGAACTTAAATTTATCATGAACTTAGTCCT
>NW_021266066.1:0-1020 GCF_002162155.2 Triticum dicoccoides
GTCTAGACTTTACAAAACTTTTACTAACATGGCTGTGCGGCCCATGGGCCCACGTCGCCATTGGGTGGTATTAGGATCTTTTACTCCTCGACCTTTACTCTGGGATTCTGAACTCTCTTCTATTCGGGTTAAACGATTTTGCTAAAAACAAAACTAACTTTAGGTTCTCGCAAGTACTTTTTCCCGGAGAGCCCCTCACTTCAGATGATCGCCTGCTACATCAGAAGATTCCGAAGATACTCTCTGATGTTCTCTCGAGACTTTGTGCCCATCACTTTTGCTATTCCTGACCACCGATAAATCCGTATGGATAACTACTTACACTTGCCATTCATACGATCATCCCCCATTGATCTTGTTATTACAAGATACCCCGAAGTTTCTTTACTGTTCCGAAAATACTTTGCGCTTACTGCCCTGCAGTTCCTTGCTGCATGAATACCCCTACGGATAATTACTCGTGCTTGCCGAGTATCCGCTCATCCCCAGTTGTTCTTGTGTTTCACAAAGGTCTTCAAAATAATATTCGATCTTCCGAAAATCCTCTGGAGCCTTTGGCTCTTGAAATTCTTGCTTGCTTGCATTATGGTTAATCCCATAACTCTCGTAGTCTTATTGACATTCCTTGTCATTATCATTTTTGAGTCTGTTGACTCAATATGTTTGCGAATACACGCAATCATCTTTGATCCTTATAAGTTACTTTTCCGGCTGAGCTGCCATTCTTTTAACTGGAATTGGTTCTCGACCAATCCAATTGTCGTTGATTGTACCATAAGGCTATTCAACTTATCCATCCCTAATCAGAGCATTGCTTCTGATCCCTTGATTTGGAAATCATAATTCCTTTGCATTTGACAATTGAGTTAGTCAGTTGTTTCTATAATCTGATCTCCTTGCAATCTTCTTCCTCTAGTTGAGTACCGATGCTCACGTCAGATCCCTTGTGGACCACCAGATCCTTTGTTGGATTTTATCTGACAACGCCCTTCATATTCAATAACCTTGTGAGCCTTTCCT
>NW_021266067.1:0-1735 GCF_002162155.2 Triticum dicoccoides
TAAGTACAAATAAGCTAAGGGGCACATTACCATATGATATTGGTAATCTATCTGTCGCGCTTCAATGGCTAGTTTTGGGTGCAAACAACTTGTCTGGGACAGTGCCACCGAGCATTGGGGCCCTAAAGAACCTTACAGTTTTAGATCTTGGAGGAAACAACTTCGTTGGACCAATACCATATTCCGTCGGGAATCTGCCAAAGTTATGGAAGCTTGATCTTTCCAATAATCATTTTGATAGTTGGTAGCAGAACGACACTGCTAATGACTTATTCATGGTGGCCGAATGAGCCAGGGATGCAGTTTGCTGTGCGAGTGCAACGACCCGACGAGAGCTCTGCACCTTCCCATTCTTGCATGGCTGTGTCACACTTTCTGTCAGCGGGCGTGGTTGCTTGTTTTCCTTAGCGGTATCCTATATTTTCAGCGGATCCATCCCCATGTATGTAGGGTTTGTGGACGCACACACCTCATTTGTATTTCTGTCACCTAGAGGAATTGAATAAAAGGTTTCTGTTTGGGGGAAAAAACAACGTGGCTGCTCCCGGAAATGGTTGTATTGAGGGAGATGATTGGTGGCCCTGAGCCTCGAAGGGAATAAATGATAAGTTCATGGTGCTAACAACGGGGCAAAGTCTCATCCATGTTAGAGTAATCTTGATTAGTAATAGCAGGAGTCTACGTGGTGTTTGATATTGTTTGAGCTAGCTCTACGTGTTGTAGTAGCATTGGAGTTGGCTATATGTGTCCGGCTTAGGTTTGCCTAGCAATCAAGGTCGGCGGGTGATTAATTTAGGAAGTACTCGTGTCCGAGTCTAGTATGAGTTCATAGTAGGGTCGGTCAAGTCTAGCCGGATCGTGTATATATATACACGACCTGCGTGAGAGTTTTGTAATACCGTGAATGTTAGGGTTTTGTAATACCGAGGTGGGCAAAAGAAGAGAAAATAAAAGAGAGAAAAGAAAGGCATGACACGTGTCTTTGTCAAAAGTTTCTTGTGTGTGTGTTCATCGTGATTTGATGTGATCGATCCTGTGTGAAATTCCAACAATCCATTGGTGAACCCGGAAAAAAAAAATCCAACAGCAAGACAGAGAAGTCCTGCGGAGGATAATCTTAGGGGCAGTCAAATAATGTCTTGGTGTTGGCCCGCTGTGGAGTTGCTCCCGGCCTATAACTTCTAGGTTGTTGTCATGTTCATAATGTGTCCTGGCGTAGCGACACCTCCTGTATTTTAATTTTTTGAGCCGTGACACAAGAAAACACAGTGAATCAAGAAGCTCTTCTCGTACGCGACTAATTTTCTTCCAAACAAAGTGAGTGCCCGTTCATACGGACGGGGATTGCCTGCGGCCGCTTGGTGCGACCATCCGTGCGACGCAGCCTTCGCACGGCTGCGAGTGCACCCCCTCCCACTTCAGATTTTCTCATCCAAAAAGAAAAACAAATACAGATCATAATACGGATTGCATCTGTATCGATACACTCCTATCCACATTCCTCTTCTTCCTTGGTCTGAACTCAAGCTCACGCCGAAGCTTTCCATGTCCCTCTGCTGCTCCTGCTCCTCCAGCCTCCAGGCTCGGTGCCCACCGACGCCGAGCGGATCTCGTTGCGCTGTCGTGCAGCTTCCACTCGGGGCGAGCGCAGTCGCGCATCTCACCCCATCCCTGCTCGGATGGCTGCCGCCCGCGTGCGCCTGCTAGACCTCCCTCCCGGCTAGGCTGGCCCCCG
>NW_021266068.1:0-918 GCF_002162155.2 Triticum dicoccoides
GGCCGTCTGGCCCAGTGGGGGGGGTCCTTTTATATATATATATATATATTTTGGTTTGTTTTCTGTTTTTTTTTAATTTACTTTCCTTTCTGTTTTATTCAATTTAAAATATTTATGCATTTTATAAAAATTTGTTTACTTCACCATAATTATCTTTGTAATATTTGACAACCCCCGAACATTTTAGATCTAATTTTTGGAAACTTTTATTGTTTGCCTATGTTTTCAATTGAATTTGAACCGAGTTTGAATCAACGTGAGTTTAATCATGGTAACCGAGGTGACGTGGCATCATTAGCAGGGATTACTGTAGCTTAATTATCCGGGCGTTACAAATCTCCTCCACTACAAGAAATCTCGTTCCGAGATTTAGGAGGTAGAAGGGAACAGTGCGGGGTATTCATCACGAAGACGATCCTCGTGTTCCCAGGTGGCTTCGTCTTCAGAGTGATTCGACCACTGGACCTTCAGGAACTTGATCGCCTTCTGACGTGTGCGGCGTTCAGCTTGGTCGAGAATGCGGACCGGATGCTCTTTATAGGAGAGGTCCTGTTGCAATTCGAGCACTTCATGATCCACAGCTCGGATTGGGTCCTTGAAGCAACGGCGGAGTTGCGACACATGGAACACATCGTGAACCTGAGAAAGGTTCGGCGGGAGCTCCAATTGATATGCCACTTTTCCACGCCTCTCGAGAATAGTGAATGGGCCAATATAGCGAGGAGCTAGCTTGCCCTTGATCCCGAAGCGGTGAGCACCCTTCATTGGTGTAACTCGAAGATAGGCCTTTTCGCCAGGTTGATAGACCATGTCTTTATGATGACGGTCATAATTACTCTTTTGGCGTGACTGAGCAGTCTTGAGATTCTCGCGAATAATGCGGACTTGTTCTTCGGCATGTTGGATAATATCCGGACC
>NW_021266069.1:0-2668 GCF_002162155.2 Triticum dicoccoides
CTCTATAGAGGAGATATCGTTTCCACATATATATTGACCGATGCCAGGAATGCCCTTTTGTTCTTGGCTTTCACGCGCATGAGTTACAGCATGCCATCCGACGAAAACAAGGAGAATAAGGCATATAGCCTTTGGATTTTCTTCAATTTACGGCCAAATGAGATTGCCCGGATCATTGAACATCTGCAGAAAGGTAGGTTTGTCCCTACCAGGGGGGCTAGTATCTATAAGCAACATAATCTCTCGAATTTCCTTCAAAAGGAAGTGCCAATGGGTTCAGAAACATGTCTGAAAAACAGCGACGAATGATGTTCTTTGACTTCCAGGGCCAAAAAGTCCTGCTTAAGGCTGATTTGAGGGTACTCCGGGCCTCCTGGCGGAAGTGGGGAGTATTTTTTGGATTTCCGCGCTCGCCGCGAGCAGTTTGAGTACTTATGGGTCCGACACGGACGCCGAACGACAAAATTATGACCGTTTTAGTGAACATCTGTCCATTCTATGGCAGTCCTTGAAAGTACTTCATTTTCTCGTGCGCTTTTTGCCTGATTGCCCCAAAATTTCTTGTACTCTATAGAGGAGATATCGTTTCCACATATATATTGACCGATGCCAGGAATGCCCTTTTGTTCTTGGCTTTCACGCGCATGAGTTACAGCATGCCATCCGATGAAAACAAGGAGAATAAGGCATATAGCCTTTGGATTTTCTTCAATTTACGGCCAAATGAGATTGCCCGGATCATAGAACATCTGCAGAAAGGTTGGTTTGTCCCTACCAGGGGGGCTAGTGTCTATAAGCAACATAATCTCTCGAATTTCCTTCAAAAGGAAGTGCCAATGGGTTCAGAAACATGTCTGAAAAACAGCGACGAATGATGTTCTTTGACTTTCAGGGCCAAAATGTCCTGCTTAAGGCTGATTTGAGGGTACTCCGGGCCTCCTGGCGGAAGTGGGGAGTATTTTTTGGATTCACGCGCTCGCCGCGAGCAGTTTGAGTACTTATGGGTCCGACACGGGCGCCGAATGACAAAATTATGACCGTTTTAGTGAACATCTGTCCATTCTATGGCAGTCCTTGAAAGTACTTCTTTTTCTCGTGCGCTTTTTGCCTGATTGCCCCAAAATTTCTTGTACTCTATAGAGGAGATATCGTTTCCACATATATATTGACCGATGCCAGGAATGCCCTTTTGTTCTTGGCTTTCACGCGCATGAGTTACAGCATGCCATCCGACGAAAACAAGGAGAATAAGGCATATAGCCTTTGGATTTTCTTCAATTTACGGCCAAATGAGATTGCCTGGATCATAGAACATCTGCAGAAAGGTACGTTTGTCCCAACCAGGGGGGCTAGTGTCTATAAGCAACATAATCTCTCGAATTTCCTTCAAAAGGAAGTGCCAATGGGTTCAGAAACATGTCTGAAAAACAACGACGAATGATGTTCTTTGACTTTCAGGGCCAAAAAGTCCTGCTTAAGGCTGATTTGAGGGTACTCCGGGCCTCCTGGCGGAAGTGGGGAGTATTTTTTGGATTCGCGCGCTCGCCGCGAGCAGTTTGAGTACTTATGGGTCCGACACGGACACGGAATGACAAAATTATGACCGTTTTAGTGAACACCTGTCCATTCTATGGCAGTCCTTGAAAGTACTTCATTTTCTCGTGCGCTTTTTGCCTGATTGCCCCAAAATTTCTTGTACTCTATAGAGGAGATATCGTTTCCACATATATATTGACCGATGCCAGGAATGCCCTTTTGTTCTTGGCTTTCACGCGCATGAGTTACAGCATGCCATCCGACGAAAACAAGGAGAATAAGGCATATAGCCTTTGGATTTTCTTCAATTTACGGCCAAATGAGATTGCCCGGATCATTGAACATCTGCAGAAAGGTAGGTTTGTCCCTACCAGGGGGGCTAGTATCTATAAGCAACATAATCTCTCGAATTTCCTTCAAAAGGAAGTGCCAATGGGTTCAGAAACATGTCTGAAAAACAGCGACGAATGATGTTCTTTGACTTCCAGGGCCAAAAAGTCCTGCTTAAGGCTGATTTGAGGGTACTCCGGGCCTCCTGGCGGAAGTGGGGAGTATTTTTTGGATTTCCGCGCTCGCCGCGAGCAGTTTGAGTACTTATGGGTCCGACACGGACGCCGAACGACAAAATTATGACCGTTTTAGTGAACATCTGTCCATTCTATGGCAGTCCTTGAAAGTACTTCATTTTCTCGTGCGCTTTTTGCCTGATTGCCCCAAAATTTCTTGTACTCTATAGAGGAGATATCGTTTCCACATATATATTGACCGATGCCAGGAATGCCCTTTTGTTCTTGGCTTTCACGCGCATGAGTTACAGCATGCCATCCGATGAAAACAAGGAGAATAAGGCATATAGCCTTTGGATTTTCTTCAATTTACGGCCAAATGAGATTGCCCGGATCATAGAACATCTGCAGAAAGGTTGGTTTGTCCCTACCAGGGGGGCTAGTGTCTATAAGCAACATAATCTCTCGAATTTCCTTCAAAAGGAAGTGCCAATGGGTTCAGAAACATGTCTGAAAAACAGCGACGAATGATGTTCTTTGACTTTCAGGGCCAAAATGTCCTGCTTAAGGCTGATTTGAGGGTACTCCGGGCCTCCTGGCGGAAGTGGGGAGTATTTTTTGGATTC
>NW_021266070.1:0-927 GCF_002162155.2 Triticum dicoccoides
TGAAGAATTTTGCAGTTTCACCCAAGGCCGACTTTCTGTGGATGCTTACAGCAGGGAGTTTGGTAATCTCGCACGATATGCAACTGAGGAAGTGTCTACTGATGCCAAGAAGCAAGCAAGGTTCCGTAAGGGACTTAGTCCTGAGCTTCGTCGTGACCTCCGTCTGCATGAGTGCACATCTTTTCAGAAACTGGTCAACAAAGCCATCAGTGCTGAAACTGGTCAGACTGACTATGACGCAACACGCAAGCATGGCCGTGATATGGGTTCCTCATCCGGTGCTGGTCCTCAGAAGCGCCGCGTGTGGGTACCCAACACCGCCCTGCCACCCAGGTTCACACCGAGGCCATCCTTCCAGGCGCCTCGCCCCGTTCAACAGTCTGCACCGGCCAAGCCCTATGGGGGTCCATCTAACAATGCTCCTCCACGTACCAGTTCCGTGACTTGTTTCAAGTGTGGGGAATCGGGCCACTATATGCGTGAGTGTCCCCAGACCAACCCCAATCAATCTGCTAAAGCTGTTGGCCGTGGCAAGCCGACAGGAAAAATATTCCACGCCAAGCCGGTCACCGCTTCACGTGGCCATGTCAACTGTATCTCTGCCGAAGAAGCTCAAGAGGATCCCAACGTCGTTCTTGGTACGCTTCTTGTTAATTGCCACCCGGCATCTGTTCTTTTCGATACAGGAGCCTCTCATTCTTTTATATCTGAAAACTATGCTCGCTTGCATAACGTCGCATTCGGTGATATGCCAACCTCTATGGTAATTCAAACTCCGGGATCCAAATGGCAAACTTCTAGAGTAAGCCATGGAAATGAAATCCAAGTCGACAGACTTGTTTTCCTCGCGTCTTTGATAGCCCTTAAATCTTCAGATATTAATATCATTTTGGGTATGGACTGGATGTCAGCTCATCAAGCCAAAAT
>NW_021266071.1:0-1437 GCF_002162155.2 Triticum dicoccoides
TTCGACCCTTTCATCTAAAAGAAATAAGTCATGGGCAGGCTGGCGATGATGTGCGGAATACAATGGAGGTGTTCGTGGAGCTTGGTGTGGAAGATGAAGGGTTGTGTTAAACATTGTCACGTATGGATACGGGCCACCTACGTTTGGTGGTTAGTTAGAGGAGATCTCTTTGTTTTATTTTCATGTTTATCTCTTGATGTAATCCTCTCTATCCCCATGTACCTCTCTGGTGGTTTCAACTACCTTGATGTATGCCTCCTGCGAGAGCTGGCCTCGCTATATCAATATATATACGCGGGCTCCCATATTACGGGGGTTGAGACGCTTCTACAAAACCTAACATGGCATACAGAGCCTCCCTTTTCCCTCTCGTCTAGCCTCCATCATCGATCTCCACCAACGCATCGAACCCCGTCTCGCCATGTCTCCCTCCAGCTCAACTCTCTCCTCGCTGGCCTAAACAACACCATCTTAGAACCCCTGACTCGCACGAACTATGTTCTGTGGCGAGCTCAAGCCCGATCTCAGATTATAGGAGCGGGCCTTCTAGGATACCTAGATCAAACAATCCCAGAACCACCAGCCACCATCACCTCAAAGAACGCTGAAGGCAAAGATCAGACCGTTCCAAACCCAGCCTACTCCGCATGGTTGATCCAGGATCAACAACTTGTAGCCTATCTCCTTCGCAATCTCTCGAAAGAAGTTCTGGTACAAGTCGCCTCCTTAGAAAAATCCCACGCCATCTGGACTGCTCTTGCAAACATGTTTGCTGCCCAGTCGAGGTCGCGAGCCAACAACTGCCGTGCCGCCCTCTCCAATGCCCAGAAGGGCTCTCAATCTGCTGCTGCGTACTTCGGTCAGATGCGTGCACTCGCAGATGAACTTGCCATGGCTGGAAAGCCTCTTCCCGAAGGAGAGCTGATTTCCTTCCTCATTGCTGGCCTCGGTATGGACTATCAACCCCTCATATCCGCTCTTGATGTTCACACCGAGCCTCTCTCCGTCGATGATCTCTTTGGCATGGTGTCGAACTTCGATCAGAGAGTGGAGATGTTCCACGGCTCTGGATCGGGTGCCTTCAAGTCATCCGCAAACGCCGCTGCTCGAGGACGTGGTGGCCCTCCCAAGGGCAACCGTGGTTTTCCCAAGAGTGGTGGCGGCAACAATGGCAGCAGCAACGGCGGCTACCGTGGCGGCTTCAACAACGGCGGCTACCGCGGCGGCGGCGGCGGCCATGGAAACAACGGTGGCAATGGCTACCGCGGCGGTGGTGGCGGCAACTACAACAACAACCATGGTGGCGGCGGTGGCTACTACAACAACAACGGCCAGCCGCGTTTCTACAACAACAACAACCAAGGTCGCCACTTTGCCGGGTATGAGGAATATGAGAACAAATGTCAGATCTGCAAAAAAACTAACCACATCGCAAAA
>NW_021266072.1:0-2760 GCF_002162155.2 Triticum dicoccoides
TCGCGGTAGCGACGACGGACTTCGAGATGAGCACGTGACACCAGTGCCACCCTGTCTTAGCGTAACGCGAGTCGAGGCGGACGTCGTCGCGGTAGCCACGACGGACACTGAGACGAGCACGTGACACCAGTGCCACCTTGTCTTAGTGTAACGCGAGTCGAGGCGGACGTCGTCGCGGTAGCGACGACGAACGCTGAGACGAGCATGTGACACCACTGCCACCCTATCTTAGCGTAACGCGAGTCGACGGACACCGAGACGAGCACGTGACACCACTGCCACCCTGTCTTAGCGTAATGCGAGTGTCAGGACCCCGACTCAATGCCACATCGATCTAGCATGTAACACCTCATATCACTTTGCGGCCTCACGCATGGTATCCCCACGGGTGTCGCCTTACCTTTGCCCGGGACCGTTTGCGCCTTTTTGGCACACGTATATGACAGTGTCGCTAGCATCCATATGATAAGGAGTCCGGGCTGACATGGCTAGTCGTAAACCCAAAGTGGCACAAACTTACAGGGACAGGCATCCATGACCCAGCATCGAACGTGTCGATCATCAGCGAGTGAATCCAGGCTGTAGCACTGGGCTAACAGGACTCCGGTGAACAGGGCTGTAGCGGGCTAACAGGACTCCGGTAATCACCGCGTGACATTTCCCCGAAGGGACAGACACAGGATCGAAGAAGGACACATGCCGGCCAACCTAAGTGTTCCGGAGCAGTAGCAAGCTACCAGGGCTCAGTGGAAGCACTAGGAGACATTTCCCGGTAAAAGAGACTACTAAGGATAAACAACTAGATAGTCAGATCCCACACATAGCAATACACATTACACGTACGCATAACATGCAAGTATGTGTTCTACAACATGGCATCACAGCATAACTCAACAACTGATATAGATAAAGGCTCAGAAGAGCCATCATAGCATTTATTACAAACAGGGGTCACATGACCCAACATTCATAGCAGTCAAGCAACAAACGGAAGCATTACATGTCTGGGTAGAGACATCTATAAATGAAAAAGGCTGAAAGCCTGACTATCTACAACATCCGATCATGATCGTAGTTGAGGTACTAGCTACTAGTCGAAGTCCATGAGAACACTAGTAAGACCGAAGTCTCCGCTGCAAAAACATAAATAAAGCAACATGAGTACAAAGGTACTCAGCAAGACTTACATCAGATCCTATCATACATGCATTTGTATCAAGAGAGTAATGTGGGGTTTAGTTGCAGCAAGCCAGCTTTGACTCTGTGGCTATCCTGTTCTATGACTACCAGAAACTCTTGAGGTGATATGGCGCACACGAGTCCACTAATCACCACACAATACACTACTATGGATTCATCCCCGTCTCCCTACGAGAAGGCCATCCATAGCACTCACACTTGTCTTGAGCATTTTAGAGTATCCACTTCAAGTTGTCTATATACCATGTAAGCATCCAAGAAGTCCATAACCACGGACCCGGCTATTCGAATAGATCATGTTAACCCTGCAGGGGTGTACTTCTTCACACACGCTCTCGCCACTTACCGCCATGTACACGTCATGTATCTCGGCAACCTTCAAGCGGAATCCTAGCGAGGGTGTCGGCCACGACCTGACTAACCACACAAGACTCTAGTCCAGGTTTATCGCCTATTCGGGTTCCATCCGCAAGGAGATCCGGCCGGGGTGTCGCTCACGGCCCCAAACGATGTGAGAAGGGTTCCCGAGCCCACCATCCGGGTGCCACTCGGTACACCAGGCCACGTGTGCCTAGTCTGTCCCAAGCCCACCCTGCCGGGTGCCACTTGGTAGAAAAATAGCACTACCTACAAACACCAGAAACTAGTTGCGACTCCTGGACAGAGATCAAGTTGGCTAATAAGTCGAGAGGGGCAGTTAAGCATTCCAATGTGTGGTAGTATCGAGTCATTGGACAACATACATAGAACTCAGTGCTTAAGGACGGTTCCAGTGAGACAACCCACCATGTACTCCTACATGGCCTCTCACCGCTACCTTTACCAAATCGTGTTCACACACTTAACTCCCAGCACCAGAACATACCGTAACACTCCAATTCATTCCCAATGAATCAGACCTGACACAACTCTAAGCAATAGCAGGCATAGCATGGTAGGAACACAACAATGGCTTCAATCAACTCCTACACATGCTAGTGGGTTTCAACTATTTACTGTGGCAATGACAGGTCATGCAGAGGAATGGGTTCAACTACCGCAGCACAAAGTAGCAGAAGAATCGTTGTTGTCCTAATGCAATAACTGAGAGCAGGAGCGAGAGAGTAGGATTGTATCAGAATGAACAAGGGGGTTTGCTTGCCTGGTAAATCAACAAGGGAGGCACTGCTTCACAGACAGGTAATCTGGAACGTCCTCCGGAGTAGGACCTATCGAGAAGGAACGGTGCCAACAATCAATACACAAGCATATGCAACAATATGATGCATGAACATGGCATGAAGTTGTGATGTTGTTTGAGCTAATGCAACTGGTATCCATTTGGTTTGAAGTCCATTTGAACCATAAGCTCAAATGCATCTCCAAATTAAGCTCTTATATATGCCATAATGTGTTTTCACCTATACAGCAAGTATAAGTTGGTTTGTCATGCATGAAACTAGTACAGATGGAAAGATTGCATTTTTCTGATAATTTTTCATATATAAATTATTTCAATCTGAGCTACGGTTGAATTTCTATGAATTTTTGAAGTTTAAAACAATTTCTGGAATTTCCTGA
>NW_021266073.1:0-1762 GCF_002162155.2 Triticum dicoccoides
CTCTCTTTTACTGCATTAGGACAACACCGATTCAACTGTTACATGCTGCGGTAGTTGAACCCCTTTATCCTCTGCATGACCTGTCATTGCCACAGTAAATAGATGAAACCCACTAGCATGAGTAGGAGTTGTTTGAGCCCTGTTGTGCCTACTCATTCATGTTTGTTTGTCATGCCTGCTACTGCTTAGAGTTGAGTCAGGTCTGATTCATCGGGGATGAATTAGAGGTGTGTGAACATGTCCTACTATGTGTGAGCTAAGTGTGTGAACACGATTTGGTAAAGGTAGCGGTGAGAGGCCATGTAGGAGTACATGGTGGGTTGTCTCATTGAAGCCGTCCTCAGGAACTGAGTTCTGTGTTTGTGATCCATGATTCAGTTACTACCATACATTGGGCCCTGAAATATGACCCCGCTCGACTTCTTATTCACCCTTGTCCTCTGTCCAGGAGTTGCAAGTAGTTTTTGGTGTTTGTAGCTTACTGGAGGCCGTGGACAGCGCTGACCGTAGGGGTGGGCTGTGATGCGGTAGGTACGTGGCACGGTGTAACGGATGCCTGTTTGGTATCTCGGGAACCCTGTTCACATCGTTTGGGGCTGTGAGCGAAACTCCGGCCGGATCTCCTCATGGATGGAACCCGAATAGGCGATAAACCTGGACTAGAGACTTGAGTGTTTAGGTAGGTCGTGGTCTACACCCACGTCGGCTTTCGCTTGAAGTCTGCCGAGCACATGTCGTGTGCAGACGCTAAGTGGTGGAAACATGTATGAAGAAGTACACCCCTGCAGGGTTAATATCATCTATTCGAATAGCCGTGTCCGCGGTAAAGGACTTCTGGGTTGCTTATATCAGTTCATAGACAAGTGAAAGTGGATACTCTAAAATACGCAAGATAAGCGTGAGTGCTATGGATGGCGCTCTCGTAGGGAGACGAGAGCGGATCCATAGTGGTGTATTGATATGGTGAATATGTGGACTCGTGTGCGCCACCTCAAAAGAGTTACTTGCAGTCGTAGTTCAGGATAGCCACCGAGTCAAAGCTGGCTTGCTGCAGTTAAACCCCACCATCCCCTTTGTTGATAATGATGCATATGTAGATAGTTCTGATGTAAGTCTTGCTGGGTACATTTGTACTCACGTTTGTCTATTTTATGTTTTTGCAGAGAGACTTCAGTCTCACTAGTAATTCCGCGTGGTCTTCGACGTTTAGCTTGTTACCTCAGCTACGATCTTGTGCCTCGGCAGGATCTGATAGATAGTCAGGCTTCTCAGCCTTTTTCATTTATAGATGTCTGTACCCAGACATGATAGCTTCCGCTTGTGCTTTGACTTGTATGCTCTGAGTGTTGGGTCATCAGACCCATGTTTGTAATATCTCGCTCCTCGGAGCCTAATGAATAAATACTTGAGTCGTAGAGTCATGTTGTGATGCCATGTTGTATTTGCACATATCAAGCATATTGTGTGTATGTTATTGAAATGCTTGGTATGTGTGGGATCTGGCTATCTAGTTGTTTATCCTTAGTAGCCTCTCTTACCGGGAAATGTCTCCTAGTGTTTCCACTGAGCCATGGTAGCTTGCTACTGCTCCGGAACACTTAGGCTGGCCGGCATGTGTCCTTCTTCGTTCCTGTGTCTGTCCCTTCGGGGAAATGTCACGCGATGAATACCGGAGTCCTGTTAGCCCGCTACAGCCCGGTTCACCGGAGTCCTGCTAGCCCAGTGCTACAGCCTGGATTCACTCGCTGATGACCGACACGTT
>NW_021266074.1:0-1081 GCF_002162155.2 Triticum dicoccoides
TGTTGTGCTTTATTAGCTCTATTAATATCATCTTTCAAAATGGAATCAGGAGTCATAGGAAGCAAAGTAATATTTTTATCCTTATGAACAAGAGTATAGTGATTGTTTCTACCATGGTGTACAGAATTTTTATCAAATTGCCATGGTCTACCAAGTAATAAGGAACATGCTTGCATAGGTACCACATCACAATCAACATAATCAGCATATGTAGAGATACTAAAATGCACACGAACAGTACGTGTTACCTTAACCTTGCCGCTGTTGTTGAACCATTGGATGTAGTAAGGATGTGGATGTGGTCTTGTGGTGAGAGAAAGCTTCTCCACCATCTCCATGCTAGCCAAGTTGTTGCAGCTCCCTCCGTCTATGATGACGCGCACAGAACGTTCCTTCACAACTCCCTTGGTATGGAACAAATTGTGCCTCTGATTTTGCTCAGCTTGTGTGACCTGCACACTGAAAACACGTTGAGCAACTAAACATTCATACCTGTCAGCGTCTTCAGGAGCCATGTATTGTGTCTCATGATCAGAATCATCTCCACCATGTTCTTCACGTGTAATAAGAGCCAAAGTCTCCTCATCATAGTCACTAGCGGACTCATATCCACCATCCGCGATAGCAATCATCACACGCGGAGATTTGCATTCTCTCGCATAATGACCTCCTCCCTTACAACGACGACAAATAATATCACTTGTGTGCCCTGTTGATGCCATGGAAGAAGAAGAACGCTGTGCAGGCCTCGCAGGTGCGCTCTTGGCAGATAATGGTGGTTGTGCCTGTTTTCTTGTATCACGGCTGGAGGTGGCACCGGATGGAGGTGCTGGTGCAGTTGAAGTAGAAGATGCACGTGGTGTCCATGATGAAGGTCGGCCTGCAGAAAAGTTAGTTCGCCCCAATGCTTGTCGATCCTGCACTTCACGTTCAGCTTTACAAGCAAGATGGAATAAACGAGTGATATTAGTATACTCCTTATAGTCTAGAATGGTCTGAATCTCTCTATTTAATCCACCCAGAAAACGTGCAAGCATAGCTTCATTCTCCTCAACAATACCACATCTAATCATGCCAGTTT
>NW_021266075.1:0-1138 GCF_002162155.2 Triticum dicoccoides
TTTAATTATCTTTCTGAAAAAGGACATATCGAGCGCCTGAAATTTGCCGGTAAGGAAATATACATGTTTTTATTTACTTCATATGAGCATTCAAACTTGATGGCCATTACATTTCAATGGTAAAATATGAGCAAAAACATTTCAAAATATCTTATAGGACTCATATTGACATGGAGATTTGGCTAGTCTCACTAGTAGAAAAATGGCCTAATGTGAAGCACATTAATCCCGGTTTGTAACTCAACCGGCACTAATGTGACCATTAGTGCCGGTTCCAACGGCTAAGCGGGCGGAGCTCATTAGTACCGGTTCATGGCAAACCTTTAGTACCGGTTCGTGCCACGAACCGGTACTAAAGAGGCCGTGGCAGGCTGGCTGGGGCCCCACCAGCACCTTTAGTACCGGTTCGTGCCATGAACCAGTACTTTTATGCAGTTTTTTAGTCCCACCTCGCCAAGCGAGAGGCACTCGCAGCGGTTTATAAGCCCTGAGTGCAGAGACGATGAAGGAGAGGGGCAATGCTCACCTGCACGTTGCTTAGCTTTAGGCCCTGATAGCTCCCTGCAGTCTATAACATTTCCTCAAGGCCTGAAGATAAGCAACGTGCAAGTGAGCATTGCGCCTCACTTTCATTTTTAATAACTTATTTTAACTCTGGACTTTTGGTGCCTTCATTTGCTATTTTCCATGCATTTACTGATTTGTTTTGAGCTGAATGACCCTAAAATTCAAAAGCACTACAAATGAACTCTGAAAAGGTTAAAATGTGGAATGGTATCATCATTTCATCCACGTAGCATGTGCAAAAAAGTAGAGAGGATTACGACAAAAACTGGATGCACTTCGTGTACAAAGTGGACAATCTCTTTCGAAGTATCAGGGTTTCGGAAGAAAACTCATCTGTTACAAAGGCACTTCATTTTTTTAAATTTAATTATTACAATTCCAGACTTTTTGTGTGTTCAGTATGCACCATTCAAAACCACATCATCAACTTTCAACCTTTTCTGCCTTCATTTGCTATGGTTCATGCATTTACTGATTTTTTTTGAGCTAAGTGACCCTGAAATTGAAAAGCACTACAAATGAACTCTGAAAAGGTTGAAACTTGGCATGGTATCATCATTTCACCTACGTA
>NW_021266076.1:0-2530 GCF_002162155.2 Triticum dicoccoides
TTTAATTATCTTTCTGAAAAAGGACATATCGAGCGCCTGAAATTTGCCGGTAAGGAAATATACATGTTTTTATTTACTTCATATGAGCATTCAAACTTGATGGCCATTACATTTCAATGGTAAAATATGAGCAAAAACATTTCAAAATATCTTATAGGACTCATATTGACATGGAGATTTGGCTAGTCTCACTAGTAGAAAAATGGCCTAATGTGAAGCACATTAATCCCGGTTTGTAACTCAACCGGCACTAATGTGACCATTAGTGCCGGTTCCAACGGCTAAGCGGGCGGAGCTCATTAGTACCGGTTCATGGCAAACCTTTAGTACCGGTTCGTGCCACGAACCGGTACTAAAGAGGCCGTGGCAGGCTGGCTGGGGCCCCACCAGCACCTTTAGTACCGGTTCGTGCCATGAACCAGTACTTTTATGCAGTTTTTTAGTCCCACCTCGCCAAGCGACAGGCACTCGCAGCGGTTTATAAGCCCTGAGTGCAGATACGATGAAGGAGAGGGGCAATGCTCACCTGCACGTTGCTTAGCTTTAGGCCCTGATAGCTCCCTGCAGTCTATAACATTTCCTCAAGGCCTGAAGATAAGCAACGTGCAAGTGAGCATTGCGCCTCACTTTCATTTTTAATAACTTATTTTAACTCTGGACTTTTGGTGCCTTCATTTGCTATTTTCCATGCATTTACTGATTTGTTTTGAGCTGAATGACCCTAAAATTCAAAAGCACTACAAATGAACTCTGAAAAGGTTAAAATGTGGAATGGTATCATCATTTCATCCACGTAGCATGTGCAAAAAAGTAGAGAGGATTACGACAAAAACTGGATGCACTTCGTGTACAAAGTGGACAATCTCTTTCGAAGTATCAGGGTTTCGGAAGAAAACTCATCTGTTACAAAGGCACTTCATTTTTTTAAATTTAATTATTACAATTCTAGACTTTTTGTGTGTTCAGTATGCACCATTCAAAACCACATCATCAACTTTCAACCTTTTCTGCCTTCATTTGCTATGGTTCATGCATTTACTGATTTTTTTTGAGCTAAGTGACCCTGAAATTGAAAAGCACTACAAATGAACTCTGAAAAGGTTGAAACTTGGCATGGTATCATCATTTCACCTACGTAGCATGTGCAAAAAAGTAGAGAGGGTTACGACAAAAACTAGATGCACTTCGTGTACAAACTGGACAATCTCTTTTGAAGTATCAGGGTTTCAGACGAAAACTCATCTGTTACAAAGGCATTTCATTTTCTAAAACTTAACTATTACAACTCCAGACTTATTTTGCGTCCAGTATCCACATTTCAAAGCCAAATCATCAACTTTCAACCCTTTCTGCCATCATTTGTTAATTTTCATGCATTTACTGATTTGTTTTGAGCTAAATGACCCTGAAATTGAAAATGCACTACAAATGAACTCTGAAAAGGTTGAAACTTGGCATGGTATCATCATTTCACCCACGTAGAATGTGCAAAAGAGTAGAGAGGGTTACGACAAAAACTGGATGCACTTCGTGCACAAAGTGGATAATCTCTTTCGAAGTATCAGGGTTTCGGACGAAAACTCATCTGTTACAAAGGCACTTTCATTTTTTAAACTTAATTATTACAACTCCGGACTTTTTTTTGCGTTCAGTATGCACCATTCAAAGCCATATCATCAACTTTCAACCCTTTCTGCCTTCATTTGCTATTTTTCATGCATTTACTGGTTTGATTTGAGCTAAATGACGCTGAAATTGAAAAGCGCTACAAAATGAACTCTGAAAAGGTTGAAACTTGACAAGGTATCATCATTTGACCCGCATAGCATGTGCAAAAAAGTAAAGAGGGTTACGGCAAAAACTCGATGCACATCGTGTACAAACTGAACAATCTCTTAGGAAATATCAGGGGTCCGGACGAAAACTCATATGTTACACCGGCTATTCAATATTTTAATAACTTAGTACAACTCCGGACTTTTTTTTAGTTCAGATGCACAATTCAAATCCACGTCATCAACTTTCAATCCTTTCTGACATAATTTGCTATTTTCGATGCATTTACTGATTTGTTTTCAGAGCTAAATCACCGTGAAAGTGAAAAGCACTACAAAATGAACTCTGAAAAGGTTGACACTTGGCAAGGTATCATCATTTCACCCGCATAGCATGTGCAAAAAAGTAGAGAGGGTTACGGCAAAAATTGGATGCACTTCGTGTACAAACTGGACAATATCTTAGGAAGTATCAGGGTTTCGGACGAAAACTCACCTGTTACACCGGCTATTCAATATTTTGACAACTTAGTACAACTCCGGACTTTTTTTGCATTCAGATGCACAATTCAAATCCAGGTCATCAACTTTCAACCCTTTCTGACATAATTTGCTATTTTCGATGCATTTACTGATTTTTTTCAGAGCTAAATCAGCGTGAAAGTGAAAAGCACTACAAAATGAACTGAAAAATCAATACAAATATGAGTATAATGATAAAACATACTAATATTAAATATAAGAAACTCTAAATA
>NW_021266077.1:0-10261 GCF_002162155.2 Triticum dicoccoides
ATCCTCAGGTTCCGGACCCAGTCCGTATAGTTGCTGCCATCGTCTTTCAGCTTAGTTTTCTCTAGGAACGCGTTGAAGTTGAGGACTACGTTGGCCATTTGATCTACAAGACATATTGCAAAGATTTTAGACTAAGTTCATGATAATTAAGTTCAACTAATCAAATTATTAGTGAACTCCCACTTAGATTAGACATCCCTCTAGTCATCTAAGTATTACATGATCCGAGTTAAACTAGACCGTGTCCGATCATCACGTGAGACGGACTAGTCAACATCGGTGAACATCTTCATGTTGATCGTATCTTCTATACGACTCATGCTCGACCTTTCGGTCTTCTGTGTTCCGAGGCCATGTCTGTACATGCTAGGCTCGTCAAGTCAACCTAAGTGTTTGCATGTGTAAATCTGTCTTACACCCGTTGTATGTGAACGTCTGAATAAAACACCCGATCATCATGTGGTGTTTTTGAAACAGCGAACTGTCGCAACGGTGCACAGTTAGGGGGAACACTTCTTGAATTTTATTGTGAGGGATCATCTTATTTACTACCGTCGTTCTAAGTAAACAAGATGCAAAACATGATAAACATCACATGCAATCAAATAATAAACGTGACATGATATGGCCATTTTCACATAGCTCCTTTGATCTCCATCTTGGGGCTCCGTGATCATCTTGTCACCGGCTTGACACCATGATCTCCATCATCATGATCTCCATCATCGTGTCTCCATGAAGTTGCTCGCCAACTATTACTTCTACTACTATGGCTAACGCGTTTTAGCAATAAAGTAAAGTAATTTACATGGCGTTTCTCGATGACACGCAGGTCATTAAAAGAATAAAGACAACTCCTATGGCTCCTGCCGGTTGTCATACTCATCGACATGCAAGTCGTGAATCCTATTACAATAGCATGAACATATCATACATCACGTATAGATCATTCATCATTCATCACAACTTTGGCCATATCATATCACAAACCACTTGCTGCAAAAACAAGTTAGACGTCCTCTAATTGTTGTTGCAAGTTTTACGTGGCTGAATTAGGGTTCTAGCAAGAACGTATTCTTACCTACGTTAAAGCCACAACGTGATTTGTCAACTTCTATTTACCCTTCATAAGGACCCTGTTCATCGATTCCGCTCCAACTAAAGTGGGAGAGACAGACACCCGCCAGCCACCTTATGCAACTAGTGCATGTTAGTCGGTGGAACCGGTCTCACGTAAGCGTACGTGTAAGGTTGGTCCGGGCCGCTTCATCCCACAATACCGCTGAAGCAAGAAAGGACTAGTAACGGCAAGAAAGTTGACAAATCTACGCCCACAAAAAATTGTGTTCTACTCGCGCAAGAAGAACTACGCATAGACCTAGCTCATGATGCCACTGTTGGGGAACGTTGCAGAAAACAAAAATTTTCCTACTTGTTTCACCAAGATCATCTAGGAGTTCATCTAGCAACGAGTGATCAGATGCATCTACATACCTTTGTAGATCGCGCACGGAAGCGTTCAAAAGAACGGTGATGATGTAGTCGTACTCGACGTGATCCAAATCACCGATGACCAGCGCCGAACGGACGGCACCTCCGCGTTCAACACACGTACGGAACAGCCACGTCTCCTCTTCTTGATCCAGCAAGGGAGGGAGGAGAGGTTGAGGGAGATGGCACCAGCAGCAGCACGACGGCGTGGTGTTGATGGAGCTGCAGTACTCCGGCAGAGCTTCGCTAAGCACTATGGAGGTGGAGGAGGTGTTGAGGAGGGAGAAGGAGGCAACCAAAGGCCAGGGCGTTCAGGTATGAAGTCCCTCCTCTCCCCCACTATATATAGGGGTGCCAAGGGGGGGTGGCCGGCCCTAGGAGATCCAATCTCCTAGGGGGTGCGGCGGCCAAGGGGGGTTTTCCCTCCCCCCAAGGCACCTAGGAGGTGCCTTACCCTCCTAGGACTCTTGCCCCCTTAAACCCTAGGCGCATGGGCCTATGTGGGGCTGGTTCCCTTGGCCCATTAGAACAAGGCGCACCCCCTTACAGCCCATGTGGCCCCCCGGGGCAGGTGGACCCACCCGGTGGACCCCCGGGACCCTTCCGGTGGTCCCGGTACAATACCGATAACCCCGAAACTTGTCCCGATGTCCGAAACAGGACTTCCCATATATAAATCTTTACCTCCGGACCATTCCGGAACTCCTCGTGACGTCCGGGATCTCATCCGGGACTCCGAACAACATTCGGGTTACTGCATATACATATCCCTACAACCCTAGCGTAACCGAACCTTAAGTGTGTAGACCCTACGGGTTTGGGAGACAAGCAGACATGACCGAGACGACTCTTCAGTCAATAACCAACAGCGGGATCTGGATACCCATGTTGGCTCCCACATGCTCCACGATGATCTCATCAGATGAACCACGATGTCGAGGATTCAATCAACCCCGTACGCTATTCCCTTTGTCTATCGATATGTTACTTGCCCGAGATTCGATCGTCGGTATCCCAATACCTCGTTCAATCTCGTTACCGGCAAGTCACTTTACTCGTACCGTAATGCATGATCCCGTGACCAGACACTTGGTCACTCTGAGCTCATTATGATGATGCATTACCGAGTGGGCCCAGTGATACCTCTCCGTCATACGGAGTGACAAATCCCAGTCTTGATCCATGTCACCCAACAGACACTTTCGGAGATACCCGCAGTCTACCTTTATAGTCACCCAGTTACGTTGTGACGTTTGGCATACCCAAAGCACTCCTACAGTATCCGGGAGTTACACGATCTCATGGTCTAAGGAAAAGATACTTGACATTAGAAAACTCTAGCAAACGAACTATACGATCTTGTGCTATGTTTAGGATTGGGTCTTGTCCATCACATCATTCTCCTAATGATGTGATCTCGTTATCAATGACATCCAGTGTCCATAGTCAGGAAATCATGACTATCTGTTGATCAACGAGCTAGTCAAATAGAGGCTCACTAGGGACATGTTGATGTCTGTTATTCACACATGTATTACGATTTCCAGATAACACAATTATAGCATGAATAAAGACAATTATCATGAACAAGGAAATATAATAATAATGCTTTTATTATTGCCTCTAGGGCATATTTCCAACAGTCTCCCACTTGCACTAGAGTCAATAATCTAGTTACATTGTGATGAATCGAACACCCATGGAATTCTGGTGTTGATCATGTTTTGCTCTAGGGAGAGGTTTAGTCAACGGATCTGCTACATTCAGGTCCGTATGTACTTTACAAATCTCTATGTCTCCATCTTGAACATTTTCATGAATGGAGTTGAAGCGACGCTTGATGTGCCTTGCCTTCTTGTGAAACCTGGGCTCCTTGGCAAGTGCAATAGCTCCAGTGTTGTCACAGAAGAGCTTGATCGGCCCCGACGCATTGGATATGACTCCTAGGTCGGTGCTGAACTCCTTCACCCATATTGCTTCATGTGCTGCCTCCGAGGCTGCCATGTACTCCGCTTCACATGTAGATCCCGCCACGACGCTTTGCTTGCAACTGCACCAGCTTACTGCCCCACCATTCAAAATATACACGTATCCGGTTTGTGACTTAGAGTCATCCAGATCTGTGTCGAAGCTAGCGTCGACGTAACCCTTTACGACGAGCTCTTCGTCACCTCCATAAACGAGAAACATTTCCTTAGTCCTTTTCAGGTACTTCAGGATATTCTTGACCGCTGTCCAGTGTTCCTTGCCGGGATTACTTTGGTACCTTCCTACCAAACTGACGGCAAGGTTAACATCAGGTCTGGTACACAGCATGGCATACATAATAGAACCTATGGCCGAGGCATAGGGGATGACGCTCATCTCTTCTATATCTTCTGCCGTGGTCGGACACTGAGCTGAGCTCAATTTCACACCTTGTAACACAGGCAAGAACCCTTTCTTGGATTGATCCATATTGAACTTCTTCAATATCTTATCAAGGTATGTGCTTTGTGAAAGACCTATGAGGCGTCTTGATCTATCTCTATAGATTTTGATGCCTAATATATAAGCAGCTTCTCCAAGGTCCTTCATTGAAAAACTTTTATTCAAGTAGGCCTTGATGCTGTCCAAGAATTCTATATCATTTCCCATCAAGAGTATGTCATCTACATATAATATGAGAAATGCTACAGAGCTCCCACTCACTTTCTTGTAAACGCAGGCTTCTCCATAAGTCTGTGTAAACCCAAACGCTTTGATCATCTCATCAAAGCGAATGTTCCAACTCCGAGATGCTTGCACCAGCCCATAAATCGAGCGTTGGAGCTTGCACACTTTGTCAGCATTCTTAGGATCGACAAAACCTTCCGGCTGCATCATATACAATTCTTCCTTAAGGAAACCATTAAGGAATGCCGTTTTGACATCCATTTGCCATATTTCGTAATCATAGAATGCGGCAATTGCTAACATGATTCGGACGGACTTCAGCTTCGCTACCGGTGAGAAAGTCTCATCGTAGTCAACCCCTTGAACTTGTCGATAACCCTTAGCGACAAGCCGAGCTTTATAGATGGTCACATTACCATCCGCGTCTGTCTTCCTCTTAAAGATCCATTTATTTTCTATGGCTCGCCGCTCAACGGGCAAGTCAGTCAAAGTCCATACTTTGTTTTCATACATGGATCCTATCTCGGATTTCATGGCTTCTAGCCATTTGTCGGAATCCGGGCCCGCCATCGCTTCTTCATAGTTCGAAGGTTCACCATTGTCTAACAGCATGATTTCCAAGACAGGGTTGCCGTACCACTCTGGTGCGGAACGTGTCCTTGTGGACCTTCGAATTTCAGTAGGGGATTGATCAGAAGTATCTTGATCATTATCATTAACTCCCTCTCTAGTCGGTGCTGGCACCTCAGGAACATTTTCTTGAGTTGCGCCATTTGCCGGCTCAAGAGGTAATACTTCATCAAGCTCTACTTTCCTCCCCCTTACTTCTTTCGAGAGAAACTCTTTCTCCAGAAATGACCCATTCTTGGCAACAAAGATCTTGCCTTCGGATCTGAGGTAGAAGGTGTACCCAATAGTTTCTTTTGGGTATCCTATGAAGACGCATTTTTCCGACTTGGGTTCGAGCTTTTCAGGTTGAAGTTTCTTGACATAAGCATCGCATCCCCAAACTTTTAGAAACGACAGCTTAGGTTTCTTCCCAAACCATAATTCATACGGTGTTGTCTCAACGGATTTCGACGGAGCCCTATTTAAAGTGAATGCGGCAGTCTCTAAAGCATAGCCCCAAAAAGAAAGCGGTAAATCGGTAAGAGACATCATAGATCGCACCATATCTAACAGAGTGCGATTACGACGTTCGGACACACCATTACGCTGAGGTGTTCCAGGCGGCGTGAGTTGTGAAACTATTCCACATTTTCTTAAGTGTGCCCCAAACTCGTGACTCAAGTATTCTCCTCCACGATCTGATCGCAGAAACTTGATTTTCCTGTCACGTTGATTTTCAACCTCACTCTGAAATTCCTTGAACTTTTCAAAGGTTTCAGACTTGTGTTTCATTAAGTAGATATACCCATACCTACTTAAATCATCAGTGAGGGTGAGAACATAACGATAGCCACCGCGAGCCTCAACACTCATTGGACCGCACACATCGGTATGTATGATTTCCAATAAGTCGGTTGCTCGCTCCATTGTTCCTAAGAACGGAGTCTTGGTCATTTTACCCATAAGGCATGGTTCGCACGTGTCAAATGATTCATAATCAAGAGACTCTAAAAGTCCATCAGCATGGAGCTTCTTCATGCGTTTGACACCTATGTGACCAAGGCGGCAGTGCCACAAGTATGTGGGACTATCATTATCAATTTTACTTCTTTTGGTACTCACATTATGAATATGTGTAGCATCACGTTCGAGATTCATAAGGAATAAACCATTCACCATAGGAGCATGACCATAAAACATATCTCTCATAAAAATGGAACAACCATTATTCTCAGATTTAAAAGAGTAGCCATCTCGAATCAAACGAGATCCCGATACAATGTTCATGCTCAAAGCTGGCACTAAATAACAATTATTAAGGTTTAAAACTAATCCCGAAGGGAGATGCAGAGGTAGCGTGCCGACGGCGATCACATTGACCTTGGAACCATTCCCGACGCGCATCGTCACCTCGTCCTTTGCCAGTTTCCGCTTATTCTGCAGCCCCTGCTTTGAGTTACAAATGTGAGCAACTGCACCGGTATCAAATACCCAGGAGCCACTACGGGCACTAGTAAGGTACACATCAATTACATGTATATCACATATACCTTTGGTTTTGCCGGCCTTCTTATCCGCTAAGTACTTAGGGCAGTTCCGCTTCCAGTGACCGCTTCCCTTGCAATAAAAGCACTCAGTCTCGGGCTTGGGTCCATTCTTTGGCTTCTTCCCGGCAGCTTGCTTGCCGGGCGCGGCAACCTCCTTGCCGTCCTTCTTGAAGTTCCTTTTACCCTTGCCTTTCTTGAACTTAGTGGTTTTATTGACCATCAACACTTGATGTTCCTTCCTGACTTCTACCTCTGCTGATTTCAGCATAGCAAATACTTCAGGAATGGTCTTTTCCATCCCCTGCATATTGAAGTTCATCACAAAGCTCTTGTAGGTTGGTGGAAGCGACTGGAGGATTCTGTCAATGACCGCATCATCCGGGAGATTAACTCCTAGCTGAGTCAAGCGGTTATGCAACCCAGACATAGTGAGTATGTGCTCACTGACAGAACTGTTTTCCTCCATCTTACAGCTGAAGAATTTGTCGGAGACTTCATATCTCTCGACCCGGGCATGAGCTTGGAAAACCATTTTCAGCTCTTCGAACATCTCATATGCTCCATGTCTCTCAAAACGCTTTTGGAGCCCCGGCTCTAGGCTGTAAAGCATGCCGCACTGAACGAGGGAGTAGTCATCGAAACGTGCCTGCCAAGCGTTCATAACATCTTGTTCTGCAGGGAGAACGGGTGCGTCACCAAGCGGTGCTTGTAGGACATAATCTTTCTTGGCAGCTATGAGGATGATCCTCAGGTTCCGGACCCAGTCCGTATAGTTGCTGCCATCGTCTTTCAGCTTAGTTTTCTCTAGGAACGCGTTGAAGTTGAGGACTACGTTGGCCATTTGATCTACAAGACATATTGCAAAGATTTTAGACTAAGTTCATGATAATTAAGTTCAACTAATCAAATTATTAGTGAACTCCCACTTAGATCAGACATCCCTCTAGTCATCTAAGTATTACATGATCCGAGTTAAACTAGACCGTGTCCGATCATCACGTGAGACGGACTAGTCAACATCGGTGAACATCTTCATGTTGATCGTATCTTCTATACGACTCATGCTCGACCTTTCGGTCTTCTGTGTTCCGAGGCCATGTCTGTACATGCTAGGCTCGTCAAGTCAACCTAAGTGTTTGCATGTGTAAATCTGTCTTACACCCGTTGTATGTGAACGTCTGAATAAAACATCCGATCATCACGTGGTGTTTTGAAACAGCGAACTGTCGCAACGGTGCACAGTTAGGGGAAACACTTCTTGAATTTTATTGTGAGGGGTCATCTTATTTACTACCGTCGTTCTAAGTAAACAAGATGCAAAACATGATAAACATCACATGCAATCAAATAATAAACGTGACATGATATGGCCATTTTCACATAGCTCCTTTGATCTCCATCTTGGGGCTCCGTGATCATCTTGTCACCGGCTTGACACCATGATCTCCATCATCATGATCTCCATCATCGTGTCTCCATGAAGTTGCTCGCCAACTATTACTTCTACTACTATGGCTAACGCGTTTAGCAATAAAGTAAAGTAATTTACATGGCGTTTCTCGATGACACGCAGGTCATTAAAAGAATAAAGACAACTCCTATGGCTCCTGCCGGTTGTCATACTCATCGACATGCAAGTCGTGAATCCTATTACAATAGCATGAACATCTCATACATCACATATAGATCATTCATCATTCATCACAATTTTGGCCATATCATATCACAAACCACTTGCTGCAAAAACAAGTTAGACGTCCTCTAATTGTTGTTGCAAGTTTTACGTGGCTGAATTAGGGTTCTAGCAAGAACGTTTTCTTACCTACGTTAAAGCCACAACGTGATTTGTCAACTTCTATTTACCCTTCATAAGGACCCTGTTCATCGATTCCGCTCCAACTAAAGTGGGAGAGACAGACACCCGCCAGCCACCTTATGCAACTAGTGCATGTTAGTCGGTGGAACCGGTCTCACGTAAGCGTACGTGTAAGGTTGGTCCGGGCCGCTTCATCCCACAATACCGCTGAAGCAAGAAAGGACTAGTAACGGCAAGAAAGTTGACAAATCTACGCCCACAACAAATTGTGTTCTACTCGCGCAAGAAGAACTACGCATAGACCTAGCTCATGATGCCACTGTTGGGGAACGTTGCAGGAAACAAAAATTTTCCTACTCGTTTCACCAAGATCATCTAGGAGTTCATCTAGCAACGAGTGATCAGATGCATCTACATACCTTTGTAGATCGCGCACGGAAGCGTTCAAAAGAACGGTGATGATGTAGTCGTACTCGACGTGATCCAAATCACCGATGACCAGCGCCGAACGGACGGCACCTCCGCGTTCAACACACGTACGGAACAGCCACGTCTCCTCTTCTTGATCTAGCAAGGGAGGGAGGAGAGGTTGAGGGAGATGGCACCAGCAGCAGCACGACGGCGTGGTGTTGATGGAGCTGCAGTACTCCGGCAGAGCTTCGCTAAGCACTATGGAGGTGGAGGAGGTGTTGAGGAGGGAGAAGGAGGCAACCAAAGGCCAGGGCGTTCAGGTATGAAGTCCCTCCTCTCCCCCACTATATATAGGGGTGCCAAGGGGGGGTGGCCGGCCCTAGGAGATCCAATCTCCTAGGGGGTGCGGCGGCCAAGGGGGGTTTTCCCTCCCCCCAAGGCACCTAGGAGGTGCCTTACCCTCCTAGGACTCTTGCCCCCTTAAACCCTAGGCGCATGGGCCTATGTGGGGCTGGTGCCCTTGGCCCATTAGGACAAGGCGCACCCCCTTACAGCCCATGTGGCCCCCCGGGGCAGGTGGACCCACCCTGTGGACCCCCGGGACCCTTCCGGTGGTCCCGGTACAATACCGATAACCCCGAAACTTGTCCCGATGTCCGAAACAGGACTTCCCATATATAAAACTTTACCTCCGGACCATTCCGGAACTCCTCGTGACGTCCGGGATCTCATCCGGGACTCCGAATAACATTCGGGTTACTGCATATACATATCCCTACAACCCTAGCGTAACCGAACCTTAAGTGTGTAGACCCTACGGGTTCGAGAGACAAGCAGACATGACCGAGACGACTCTTCGGTCAATAACCAACAGCGGGATCTGGATACCCATGTTGGCTCCCACATGCTCCACGATGATCTCATCGGATGAACCACGATGTCGAGGATTCAATCAACCCCGTACGCTATTCCCTTTGTCTATCGATATGTTACTTGCCCGAGATTCGATCGTCGGTATCCCAATACCTCGTTCAATCTCGTTACCGGCAAGTCACTTTACTCGTACCGTAATGCATGATCCCGTGACCAGACACTTGGTCACTCTGAGCTCATTATGATGATGCATTACCGAGTGGGCCCAGTGATACCTCTCCGTCATACGAAGTGACAAATCCCAGTCTTGATCCATGTCACCCAACAGACACTTTCGGAGATACCCGCAGTCTACCTTTATAGTCACCCAGTTACGTTGTGATGTTTGGCATACCGAAAGCACTCCTACAGTATCCGGGAGTTACACGATCTCATGGTCTAAGGAAAAGATACTTGACATTAGAAAACTCTAGCAAACGAACTATACGATCTTGTGCTATGTTTAGGATTGGGTCTTGTCCATCACATCATTCTCCTAATGATGTGATCTCGTTATCAATGACATCCAGTGTCCATAGTCAGGAAATCATGACTATCTGTTGATCAACGAGCTAGTCAACTAGAGGCTCACTAGGGACATGTTGATGTCTGTTATTCACACATGTATTACGATTTCCAGATAACACAATTATAGCATGAATAAAGACAATTATCATGAACAAGGAAATATAATAATAATGCTTTTATTATTGCCTCTAGGGCATATTTCCAACAGTCTCCCACTTGCACTAGAGTCAATAATCTAGTTACATTGTGATGAATCGAACACCCATGGAATTCTGGTGTTGATCATGTTTTG